>NC_133337.1:26810460-26960460 GCF_030506205.2 Paramisgurnus dabryanus
ATACAAAGTTATTATACACAGTTCACATACATGTATGATCTAATACAAAAACTCTTATTCTGCTATAGATTCATTGCGATTAATCGTTATGCATCCCTATTAGCCATCTTGTAAAATACATACAAATTGCCATGGGATAGCGTTGGGTCATACGAATTAATAGGTATTAGCCACCTCATAAAATGCGAACGAATTGCCATGAGATTGCATTGAATTAACCTAAAAAAAAAAATGTATACACAAACCTGGTACATAAAACAAATTTCTCTTTTGTGAACAAAATATAACAGATTTAAAAACAGACATAAACAGATGAAAAGGATAACAAGGGGTTAAACCTAATACTGTATATTGTAAATTCTACTGCAATAAACCGTATTTCCATATGTTTTAACTGTTAAATTTGAGGTCTTGTTCTCTAAAACATATGACAGTTTTTCACTGTAAATTCTAGGGTTATTTCATGTTTGTGAAATATGGTTTTATTCTGTAGCACGCTATTTTACTGTTAAATTTACAGAATTTTTTTACAGTGTAAAGTAGTAGAGGAGAGAAGGACACATGTCAGACATTGACATAGAGATGCTTTGGCACATCAGCGCACTAATACTAAAATCTCTGGTGTGTTTGTGTGTGTATGTGTAGTTGATTGGCACGTCTGAGGTTATTTTGAGGATGCAGCTGTCTTTAGCAGAGGAGAGAAGATGAAAGCTTTTAGATGAAGATCTGACTCTATGCCCTGCAAACGCACACATGCACAGACGGAGAGATCCACATCATGCACCGGCCGATAAATTGAATCATAATTCACATCCGTCCTAGCCTGTATCCCAAGTCAAGGTGAAATTTATCCGATTAAAGGAGGGGGACGCAAACTGAGCTTTATATGGGACGGGAGACTCTGAATGACAATCAAATACAGCGTAAAGTCTTGTGTGTGCTTGCGTGATATGTAAAGGGTCAGACTAAAGGGAGATGTGCAGATGTCTTTAAGGTTCCCGTAAGTATGGATCTTTCTCTCCTGTGTGTGCTGTAATTGCACGTTGTTTGCTACATCTGTCCCCAACACTGATGAATGAGAACGAGAGGAGATGTGGTGGAGAATGTGAATGTCCCACACAAACACATACACACTCATTCAACCCACCCGCCTCTATTGGGCAAAATATAGCATGTAGCCAAAAATAAAGCTTCCTCAATATCCTATTGCAGTAGGTTTCTTGATGGCTGTATGCTATACGAAAGAGTTATCATTATGTTTATTTATGGGTTCTTTTGATGTATTTTGAGTCAAAGTCTCACTGTTTGGACTCTTATTTCACTTTCTCTCCTTATTTTTGCTGTTTACTGTGTCTTAATGAAAGTTAAAAGGCACACGCACCAAGTTGGGTAAAACAGTAATTACGGAGTTCTCCGTCTTATCATTACTCAAGCTGTTGTGACATACGTTATGATTTACCACCAACACAGTTGTTTGGCATTTATATTTTGTTATGATGGGAATTACTTGTTGTGCAGTCACAAAGGCAGTGCACCTTGCCTGTGTCTTTTCAGCTTGAGAATGTGTAAGTTTTTAAATCTGGAAGCCTCTGATTTTAGATTTCGTAACAATTTTTTACAGCTTGCGAATTTGAAAAGTAAAACTGTGACACGCAAGCTTAAAATAAGCAAGGTTATCATTTGTTGTTGTGGAAGTTAATAGAGTAAGCATTAGAATTAGCTTTGTAGTTTTGATATGAACAGGCCTTTACAGTCATTATTTTATATATGTGACCCTGAACCACAAAACCAGTCATAAGCCGCAAAAGCCTTTAAATGGTCTCTCAGTCTATTTCTGTAGGCTACACAATCATGGGGAAGACTGCTGACTTGACAGTTGTTCAAAAGACGACCATTGACACCTTGCACAATGAGGACAAGACACAAAAGGTCATTTCAAAAGAGACTGACTGTTCATAGAGTTCTGTGTTCAAGCACATTAATAGAAAGGCGAAGGGAAGGAAAAGATGTGGTAGAAAAAAAGTGTACAATAAATAGGGATAACCGCAACCTGGAGAGGATTGTCAAACAAACCCCGTTCAAAAATGTGGGGGAGATTCAGAAAGAGTGGACTGCAGCTGGAGTCAGTGCTTCAAGAACCACTATGCAAAGACATATGCAAAACTTGGGTTTCAGCGGTCACATTTTTGAGTCAAGCCACTCTTGAACAACAGACAGTGTCAGAAGCAACTTTATGGAGACAGCCTCTGACAAGGGCCAAATTGTGATTGTTAGACGACTAGGTCAGAGCATCTCCAAAGCTGCAGGTCTTGTGGGGTGTTCCCAGTCTGCAGTGGTCAGTACCTATTAAAAGTGATTAAAGCAGTGAACCGATGACAGGGTCCCAAGGCTCATTTACGTGGGGAGCGAAGGCTGGCCTGTGTGGTCTGATCCAACAGACGAGCTACTTCAGTTGAAATTGCTGAAAAAATAAATGGTGGTTCTGATAGAAAGGTGTCAGAACCCACAGTGCATTTCAGTTTGTTGCGTATGTGGCTGCGTTGCCGCAGACCAGTCAGGGTGCCCGTGCTGACCCCTGTCCACTACCAAAAGCACCTATGATGGGCACATGAGCATCAGAACTAAACCACGGAGCAATGGAAGAAGGTGGCCTGCCCTAATGAATCACATTTTATTTTACATCACATGGATGGCCGTGTGATGGAGAACAGCCTGGAGAACACATGGCACCAGGATGCACTATGGAAAGAAGGCAAGCCAATGGAGACAGCAGCATGATGGTTTGGGTCCTTCCATTCATGTGGCTGTTACTTTGACGTGTACAACCCACCTAAGCATTGTTGCAGACTATGTACACCTTTTCTTGGCCTCTTTCAGCAGAATAATGCACCCTGCTACAAAACAAAAATGGTTTGAGGAACACAACAACGAGTTCAAGGTGTTGAAAAATTCAAACATCTGTGGGATGGGCTGGACAAACAAGTCCAATCCATGGAGGCCCCACCTCACAACTTACAGGACTTAATGGATCTGCTGCTAAAGTATTGGTGCCAGATACCCCAGATACACCTTCAAAGGTCTAATGGAGTCCATGCCTCGATGGGTCCGGGCTGTTTTGGTGGCATAAAGGAGGACCTACACAATATTAGGGAGGTGGTCATAATGTAATGGCTGATCGGTGTACATCTCATCTAAAAGGTTGACCCTACTGACTGGTTTTGTGGTCCAGGGTCACATATATTTGTATTTCGAGCCATAATCCTCAAATTCTGTTGTTGTATTCTCAACTCTTAAGGAGTATCCACAAAGCATGGGTTCGGAACAACATGGGGAAGGGATAAATAAGGCAAAACTTTTAGATTTAGCCCGAACTATTCCATTAAAGGTCTTCAAATTTAACAGTTTTTTGATTCAGAGAGCTTCTTCTCAGGATCCTTCAAGCCTTTAATACTTCATTCAATTTAGCTTTTCTCGTACTTCATAGTCGTTTAGGAAGTTGAGTGATTTATTCCCGGAGGATTCATCTCAGATGGCAGACCTGAGTCAGCCCGTATCTCTCCATTTCATCCTTGCCAAGCGCTGTATTCTTTATGGCCTAATGCGGATCCCATTAAAATCTCAACTGCCTTTTAATAAACTTCCCAATGAACTGTCAATTTTATTCACAATAGTCATCCTTTTGTAATCCTTAAAAATCTGCACCAGCGTTTTCTCTGCATTAATCATTCACATCTATTCTGCTGGTAGTGTGATGGGTCATCTTCCTGATAGTGGCTGTCAGCAAACATCATAATCTCGGTTCGACACCTTTATATATGCACAGACAAAATATTTATTAAACGCTGAGGGGGGAAACGAGATGTAATTATCAGGTGTAAGGGATCTGTGAACGGCTACTCACGAGAGAGACGTTCAGCCGGGTTTGTGTTTCTGTCTTGTTTCGCGAGCGGGCAGGACGGTGTGAACTTTAATGAATGCCTCCAGGACCCATCTGAAGTCTATTTTGGTTCCATCACATGCCCAGGAGAAGCTAAATTGGGATGTATCATTTGGCAAGGTACACAGGTAGTTCGTACAGGAAAAAAAAATTGCAGACGATGTCTCTGTAGAGTATCAAAACGGCGAAGGAATGAATGGGTGATGTTTGTGTCACGTATAGCGAAGATACAAAGCCGTTGGGTTATTTTTATCCATAATGAGACTCTTTGACTTCTGGCACCCATGGTTTTTTGTTCGCAGATCCTGTAATGGAAGTGCAGAGAGTATCACACAGAATTCAATATTTCAGCTGACCTTACTTCAGTTCAACAGACAGCTTTTGATCTTTATACCTGTATCTTCCCCAAGCTATCCAGTTCATTTTGGCACATTTTGCTGGTTAGCGCGGCCCCATTAGATTCTGTAAGTACACCTGACATATATAAAACCCAAGTTGTCATTTTCCTGCAGCTCCCGTGCCGTCACATGGCATTTGAAGCTCAGCTGACCCCAAACCATCTAACTGCAGCGCCGTTCATCCGTACGCCATCATGAGCGATGATGCTTCGTCTCGAATTGTGCGTCTATGGGAGGGGGTTCTGCACCAGTTGAGCGACTGCATTAAGATGAATGGGAATGCTAATGGAAATCTTTCCCCAGGTGCTTTACGCTAGACCTCTGGGTTTCTGTTACAACACTTTTCATTGCTAAATCCAACAGCTTATTTATTCAGAGATCAATAAACACAAACTTTCATTTGTTAACTTCGCCGATAACACAAACATAAATATGCGGTGTTGGTCCAAAAGTGTTTTAGTTTTATATACAGGAATCCTTTAAAAAAATGCATCACGGGCAGTCATCTGAATCTTAGGTTACTGTGGCCTTGTTTCAGAGTTTGGTAAATCAGAAAGCTCTTGGTCCAGTCCATGCTGGGTGATGAACGATCGGTGTGGCGGGCTCACTCTGAGCGCCATTGTCAGGTATGAAAAATGACGTTATTATAGTTATACCGTTACCATGGAGCCTGTCAGAGAGGTTGAATAACACCAGCGGCGTTCATGATATTGTGTCACTCATAGCAGCCGGATGGCAGACATGGAGATCATATTCCTTAGAGCATCGCATATTTCTTTCTATATTACGTTCATGCTGTTTGCATGATCGGTCGCACATGCGCTTCAAGGTCATGTTTGCACGTGATTTCATTCACTTTGCTGTTGAATTACTAGGAATCTGTAGCACGTCTGAAGTCTTTCATGGTTTTATAAATGAGGGATGTTCAAATCATGTAATTTTTCAGTAATGACCAAAGTAGTTCCACCCAAAAATGAAAAGTCTGTAATTATTTACTCACCCTCATGTTTGATTGATGTTGTTACAAACTGTTGAATGCTGTATTCTGATTGGCTGAGGAAATGTTCCACGTGTGTTGATTATTTTTCTGTAAACCGCACAACAATTTTTGGGGCACTATTTACTTCCATTGACATTTCCATATTTTGAAGAATAATTGTAACTAAGCAGATGTGGGGCACAATTGACTTCCATTATAGACGGTTTCAGCAGTAACAACATAAACAAGCGGCTGTCGCGTCCGCACGTAACTTCCGGTAAACTCCGCTAAGAATAAATAACAACAAAGTTTTTAAAAGTAGTTTATTTATATAACAAGCAAAAAACAACACATAGATTACCCAATAAACCAAAACATTTTTTATTTTCGACGAGGCATTCGTTCAAGAGATCAGTTTAGTAACTAGTCAGACCATTAAAAAAACGAAACCGGAAGTAAGGTTTGGATCCAGACGTGTATCACGTGCGTCCGATGAAACCGTCTATAGGACAAATAATACAATGGATGACAGACCGCTAAATTATTCGAAAATAATGCACACCCAAGGTGGTAATGTGGCACGACGCAAATTTAAAATAATTCAAAGGACCAGAGTCAATTATTCTGCTTATATTATACCACAGTTACCACAAAAATTGCTCTGGTGCCTATTTTAAGATACCTAACCTGTCAAATGTCTCAAAAATAGGCACCAGAGCATTTTTTGTGGTAACCATGGTATAAGCGGAATAATTGACTCCGGTCCTTTGAATTTTTTTTTATTATTAGTGTCCTGCGGCATTAGCACCTTGGGTGTGGATTATTTTCCGAATAATTCAGTGGTCCGTCATCAATTATTCCTTACTTATTCTGTCATACACAAAAAAGATATTTGGGGCACCATTTACTTCCATTGTTTTATTTTTTTCTACTATGGAAGTCAATGGTGCCCCACATGTGTTTAGTTACAATCATTCTTCAAATATCTTTCAAAACAACGTTATTTTAAACAGGTTTTTAAAAACATTAGGGTGAGTAAATGAAGACTTAAAATAAATGTTTCGGTGAAACCTAAAATGAAAACGGTATACCCATTGACTTCCACAGTAGGAAAAACAAATACTACAGAAGTCAAAGGGTAACATCAACTGTGTCCTTACCATTTATGATCAAAATATCTTCGTTTGTGTTCAACAGAGAAAAGAAACTCATCCAGGTCTCTAACAACTTGAGGGTAGAGTAAATGACGACAGAATTTTCATTTTAAGGTGAACTAACCCTTTAAAGATTGGTTAAAGAGATAGTTCACTGAAGTATTAATATTCATTTACTCACCCTAATGTTGTTACAAACCTGTATAAATTACTTTGTTCTGATGAATACAAAAGAAGATATTTTAAAGAATGTTTGTAAGCAGATGTGGGGCACAATTGACTTCCATAGTAGGAAAAATAATGCTACAGTCTTTTAAATGGTTCATGTGCATACACATGTCATACGTACTACGGCACAAATGAAAGATTATGGTGCTCTCAATATAAAGTATGTCATCTCCATATACCACAGAAATACAATCCGATATATAATGTCTGAGCCTCTGAAGTTTAATAATATGGAGGTGCATTCATATGTAAAATTCATATCTAAAATCTCATTTCAATAGTATATTCTCTGACACATATACACCACATATTCTTCACCACGTATACCTGCTTGAACTTTAAAGGTTTTTTGACTACTTGTTCGGTTGGAGTTAATAATGAACTTACGATCTCAACCAGACTTGCACATGCATTACCAGTCAAAGGTTTAGACACACCAAATCATTCTTTGTGAATACTAGTTTCCACATGTTAATAGTAGTAAAAGTAAAATGAACAAACTATAAATAGAGCTATGGGGGAAGTGTTACCAAAAAAGTCCTCCTGTAGATAAAGCATTGCAAACATGATAAAAAATTTATAAAAGCGTCTGTCAAATGCATAAATGTAAATGAAAATAAATGATAACAGCATACAAGCCATTCTTTGTAGTCTGGTCTTCATTGATAAGGATCATTTCTAATAAATACCTTTTATGGACTGACCTTCAACAACAACAAACAGGACAATGAAATAGATTCAGTAGAAATTCATCTGTAGTTAAACACAAACACAGATAGCATCACAACACAAGCTACAAAGACCCCTAACAGATTCTCAATGTAATACTAGTAAGTGAGATTTTCATTGGTTTCGACAGAGGTGTAAAAGTGATCTGTTAAGGCGATGATGTAAGGGTTCACAAATCCTTCAGACGCGTGCAAACGCGAGCATCAACGCTGTCAGGTTTAGCTCGTGGGACTGAAATAGACGTGACTGGTAACTATGGTGACACCCGCGCCTGTCATATTTTGGCGCCATTTCTTTAGCAGCCTGCCTGAGGCAGGGAAATACTCTCAACTACAGTCGCACTAAAGTGACTACTAGTGCAAATCCTGACTATTTTGGTATATTCTTTTTAAAATGTTTAGTGTGCGTGCTCACGGTTAATAATGTTAACATACTGATAGTTTAAGGAACGAAATAAATTTGGATGTGGGCTGGCCGTGTCATTTCCCTGAAGGAATTACCAGTGCTGCATAATGCATTACAATTGTGTTTTTAGGCAAGCATAAGTTATAGCCTTTGGTTGGTGAATAAAATGCCAACTGTTAAAAATTTCTTTTTCTGTTTGCCAATAACTTACTGTAGATTTAAATTGATGTTATTTACTGGCAACAGTTTGTTCAAAGTTAAATGAACATAAAATATTAACAAGATTTTATAAAAAAGTATACCATTACGCAAAGCATTCTGGGAACCAGAAAATCCTTATCAATTTTTTTTTTTCAGATTTTGGTTCCCAGAAACGCTTTGCGTAATGGTATACTTTTTATAATTTGTCCTGTAAAGATTACATCTTGTTAATGTTTAACATTCATATATCATAATCTCAAACAGCTGTTAGTAATCCTGTAATTTCTACAGATTTTTTTTAACAGTGAACCTGAAAAAATACTCATATTTAAGCTCAATGTATTGGCTTTACAGATATAAATGTAAAGAAGTGCTAGCTATAAAACATATGTCGGATGTACTTTCTGAAGCGGATGTGAATTGATTGCGAAAAATTGGAAGCTGATATATAAACAAACGTCCAGTTTTATATTAGAAGATAATGAATTGCTTTGGAGCCGTTGGGTCTCATTTGCCAGTAAGCGCGCGCAGCGCAACATTGGCTTGTCGCTGTCCATGGTGCTGAAATAAAAGCCACTAAAGCATTTGGTGTGTAAACTCTCTCTTTCTCACACAATATTTCATCTGCGATACGTCAATGTGACTAATTTTAAAGGCTCTGCGCCAGAGTCGCGTACACAAACATCACATGGCTCTGAGCTGGCGCAGCTGTTTTCCTTCACTGGCTGAAATCAGTTTTGGCAAAGCGGTGCCCTTCTGTCAGGAGTTTAAGGGCTGCGCCAACTGGTTGATTCGTCTTTGATCTCAATCAATCACATTTCTGTATTGGGAACTGGAGGTGAATCTCATGAACTGTAGAAAAGTGTGAAAAATAAACGAATTGTAAAGTAACATGACTCATACAGGTTTGACTGATACTGTACATTCGTCTCTGAAAACTGTCTCCATCTAGCGGCTTCTCCCCTGCGCATATATTCTGTAGTAAAAGTACGAATCAATAATCTGACGTGTGGACACATCTGCAACCCCATCCCCGATCTCTCAGCTCTCGTCTTTACGCATTGCCCATCCTTTACTGAGCACCAGTAAAACTGCACATCTAATAACTCCAAGAGCCTTGGAATAACAATGCAGTGCATTGCACAGTAGAGTATTTCCTTCTCATTTGTAACTACTGTATGAATAAAGAACCTAAGCATAAAGAAAACGCTTAAGGTTGCTGTGCAATGCTTACGATGCATAGGCTGTGTTGCATTTATATGTGTTAACCGATGCCGGTGGCACGTGACACGCCTCCAATGCGCCGTGAGCAGAGAGCAAGTTGGGCTCCACCGCATACTCGCAGATCTCGGTCGGAAGCGGACAAAGCAACTTCCACCGAATCATTTGTTGCTGCTTCACTTTAACCTCGGGTGCACGTTTTTTTATTTCACGTTAAAGCGAGACAGTTTTTTTCTGGGTTACATTTGAATGATACAAGAAGGAAAGTATTGCGTTTCCAACGCACACTTGCCGGTGTGTTCTTGCTTTCATGCAAAAACGACTGTGGTAGTTTTCTCTGAGAGCGTCAGGGTGACACGAACTGTGGTTACTAGAAAGGCATGTCCTCGGACAACGGACTTTTATACTCGAATCCTCTACCTGACTTGTAAACTTGTTGCTTTTGTTCTGCAGCAGCTACGGAAACGCATTTGGATACTTGGGGTGCGCGTTTTTGCGTGTCGGCGATAAAGCAACTGCACTGATCTATATGTAAAACAACCCTACTCGTGATTTATGAGGAGGTAAGTTTTTTACTTTTATATCGGAGCGATTGACTGCGTTTTAGATGTATATGCAGTGCATTCTGAACATGGCAGAGAAGGCGTTTCTTTTACGCATGCATGCATTATAGTTATTCTAAGCGCAGGCGTGGTTTCACCATACATTTGAATGTAGTTAAGTTAATGATATGCCTCTTAGCTAGCATTGTAAAATATAATCAGCTGCATGTGGACAATTTTTCCTTGAACTTTACATCAAGTGGCCGCGCATTGTGCGTCTTTTCAGATGTCCTTTACCTGGGTTGCGGATCTGTGAGCGCAAAACGGAGCACCGACTCTGCTTCACTTGCACCGGGTCGCGCACATTTGGGCAGCATGGCAGCTGGAGTCGCAGCATGGCTACCATTCGCGCGCGCCGCGGCCATAGGATGGATGCCCGTGGCGAGCGCCCCGATGCCCCCTCCACCGCGGGAGATGAGGAGAGGTCAGGACGGGCTGATCATCTTGAACGTAAGCGGCTCTAAGTTTCAAACTTGGAAGAATACTTTGGAGAGGTACCCGGACACTTTACTAGGAAGCACAGAACGCGACTTCTTTTACCACGAGGAGACCAACGAGTACTTTTTTGACCGCGACCCGGACATATTCAGGCACATCCTCAACTTTTACCGAACCGGTAAACTACACTACCCTCGCCACGAGTGTATCTCCGCCTATGACGAGGAGCTGGCCTTCTTTGGCATAATTCCCGAGATAATAGGGGACTGCTGTTATGAGGAGTACAAAGATCGCAGGCGAGAGAACGCCGAGAGAATTCAGGACGACGAGGAGAACAATGAAGCTAACGATTTGGTGCTGCCGTCTTTGTCGTTCCGCGAGACCATGTGGCGAGCGTTTGAGAACCCTCACACCAGCACCATGGCGCTGGTGTTTTATTACGTCACGGGGTTTTTTATAGCCGTTTCGGTCATGGCCAACGTGGTGGAGACGGTCCCGTGCGGCTACGCGCCGAACAGGGTCAAGGAGATGTCATGTGGGGACCGCTACGCCCTCGCGTTCTTCTGTTTGGATACGGCCTGCGTTATGATCTTCACCGTCGAGTACCTGCTCCGTCTGATTGCTGCGCCCAGCAGGTACAAGTTTGTCAAGAGCGTGATGAGTATCATTGACGTGGTGGCCATCATGCCTTACTACATCGGCCTGGTCATGACGGACAACGAGGACGTGAGCGGGGCCTTCGTCACCCTCAGGGTCTTCAGGGTCTTTCGGATTTTCAAATTTTCGCGGCACTCGGCGGGACTGCGCATCCTGGGGTACACGCTCAAGAGCTGCGCGTCTGAACTGGGATTCCTGCTCTTCTCGCTCACCATGGCCATCATCATCTTCGCCACCGTCATGTTTTACGCAGAGAAAGGCTCCTCCGCCAGCAAGTTCACCAGCATACCGGCGGCTTTCTGGTACACCATAGTCACCATGACAACTCTGGGGTGAGTAGATGCTGATGCGCAATCTTACTGAATGGGTTTTTTTGTGCCCATGGCCTGCTGTCCAGACTGCAACTCCTTTTTTCACAAAGCATCCCGAAAAGTAGAGAAATAGCCAACATCAAGGGCCTGGGAGTTCAATGAAAGTGATAATTTAAAAAATAGACTCTCTCCCTTACTCATCCTCTTTCTTTCTTTCCCTCCCAGCTCTATCTCTCACATAGGTTTACTCACACTCACATGTGAGATCCGGGTGTAAATCATTGCTTGTTAGGACATTTTTGTACCATCTTGTTGGATACAGTAGGTTAATGTATGCGTTGCGCATTGGCAGGCTTATCCTTGTTTTTATTTGTCAGAAAGATTTTTAAAGTACAACCTAAAACAGATTACGCACGCATACATACAGCATAAAATACTGTGTTCTGCATTTCCTCTCAATGCACTCTTGGCGCATAGTGCTGTAGAATTGTTAATCTCCTCCTAGTCAATGAATATACAGGGACAAAGAGCTGGTTTCTGTAAGATGAATCTGAAGGCGATAACAACGTAATTGATTCGACATTCATTCATGAATGCTTTCATTCAACGCCTCAGCTTGGCGTCTTTAAACGTATGGCCTGCACAGAGCGCGTACTCTCCATGGTGCTGAACCGGCACGCTGCGTACTGCAGACGCCCTGCGGACGGACGCGGCGTCACTGGCGTATATAACGACACAGTCTTGAGTCACGAGGGGATTCTTTAAACCGCATGCTCCGACGCTTTGATCGGTGCGCCTTTGAAGTGTATTACTGTGTGTGTCATAACGTGCACTGCGAGTGGCAGTCTGCCGCCTGCGCCTGGCAGATAGCACATTACAGATCAGCAGTAAATCTGATTTAGAGACTTTCAGTAGTAGTTTGAAGTCTGACTGAACCATACCAACAGTTTATATCAACAGGACGTGTCTGCTGCCTGTGTTTCCTGTTACTTTGATAGAAAAAAATGTTTGGAGTTACTCTTTCAGACACTATGAATCATTGATTTTCAGTAATGAGGTTGTCTGAGTTGTTGTACACTGGGTAGCGCATGTGCTCATGATATATTGAAAGCTTTGAAAGCTGATAGTATGTCCCAGCACAGTACTCTTTCTCACCCAATTTTTCTGTCTGGTCGAAATTTGTATTATGAACAAAAAAAATCAGTTTTGGAGACAGAGCTACAAACCGTAGCTCAGTTTATAGAACATTGCATTAGCAACATGAATGTTGTGAGTTCAATTCCCAATGAACACACATATTGTTAATGAATGCACTGTTGCTTTAGATAAAAGTGCCTGTCAAATACAGGAATGTAAAGTGAAATTGTGTTTCAGGAGCGAGTCGCCATTATTCTGAGCAATTTGTGTCACGCCGCTCCTGGCCTGTCAAAGCGGATGACATGAATAAGAAAATGAAATTACGGCCTAGCGTTCAGCACCGTGTTAATGGAGGGAACATAGCGTGTGTGTGTTTGTGTTGCGGGGAGATGATTACTTGTTGGATCCAGCTGGTTTTAAACTATGTCTTCAAAACAGACCCACAGCTGCAGGGCTTCGGTGAAGCGGTCTCCTCTCTCTGCGGGCAGGCATGCTGTTCCTCATTTCAGATTTTATGGCATTGCCTCAGTGAGCCCATCTAGAGGAGCTTGCAGGGGGCAGGCGCTACAGCAGAGATCTGACCTGGTAAAGTCAAGTTCACCCTGTGACGAGTGAAATCCATGGTTTGGGATGAGATATTGGGCTTGAGACTATTTCATGTTTGAGTGGTTGCGTTTAAATCTCTATAAAAGCAAAATTAGACGTTGCCCCACAGCCTGACTTTCATCCACTTTACGGTTTATCCAGCAAAGAAATCATTTATTTGCCCTTATTAAAGAGACGCATACTAGTGTTCTGGTTTACCAGCAGTTACTTAATGTACTTGTCACTCATTTAATAGTTACATAGAAATAGTCAATATGTTTGTATGGTGAACGTTTGGAATGACGTGAGAGTAAATAACGGGGTAATGAGAAACTCCTATCTTTGGCTCTGCTGTTATCCGCTTGTTAAGTCTGACGTCACACGGCACCGCTTCCGGTTCCAATCAGATGCTTAAGCAAACAACAAGTACTAATATTCACTCACATTGTGCTTTAAAACTGCAGATAAGAATCATCATCCTAACCTCTATCCCCATACTGAAATCCCAAATGAGGTGGTTTGTCTTTTATGAATCGATAAAATATTAAAGTCTGGGATGCTTGGAGAATCTAGTGTACTTCAAAAGCTTAGCTTAAATGCGTGAAATTAGGCTTGGACACGGAAACCGCACGTCATAACTTGGACTCAGTGACCAGACACTGCATCGATCGAACATAATCCAGCTCTGTAAACACGTGCATCACTTTTTAATGCTTCATTTGCCATGCTGGAGGGTGGATTTGTGGCATAGACATTAAAATGAGGTGGCTGCTTTAAATAATTCAAACCAGGTTTTGTGTTTAGATTAGTAGTAACGAAGCCCCATTCTGTTCTTTTACTGAAGTCTGAGAACATTTGAATTTTCAGTAAGAGATAAAAACCACCATTAAACTGGAGGAAGTCATTGTTGCCAGATTATATTCAACCCCCAGGCGCTTTCAGTGAAAGAATGATTGAGAATTTTAATTATCCATAAAGATAGCCATGTATATGAGATAGATACCTGAGCGTCTTAACCATCTTTAACCCCACACGAGTTATGGATATACACACACGGGATTGCTTTCAAGTCTCACTCAGATCTAGATGAAGTGGGTTGTTTTATCTCCTTTGCTGCTCTTAAAGGATGCATAGAGATTTACTTTCTGCATGCATGAGATAACCGGCTCTGTATCTCCCAAATGGCGTAATATCATGAGAGTTTAAACAGGAATGCACTACAATAGAAAGTTAAGAGTAGCCAAAAGTTCAGTTTATGTGTGGAATAGCTTATTGCTATAGTACTCAGGCTATTTCTGTGGTATTAAGTATGTAGGGTACATTGTGCGTAGTATGCATGTTTTCTGTATGTTGTATTCTACAGATTTCTGAAGTGTTGCTGACAATAGATTATATATATTATATATAGTGCTTTATGCGCAATCCAGTTTTTTTTTTAGACGAATGCGTTGTTTGATTAACATTAAAGCAGAGTGTGTTTAAGAGGAAAATTACAGCTTTTTTAGTTTTTGCATAAATATTTCTGTTCAAGCACAAGAAAACATCATTTTCAAAGGCGTGTGAGTAAATGTTTTTTTTTTGCGTCATCGTGTGCTTAAATATTTAAATTGGCAATACCTGACAACATGTGAATTGTGGTCAAGAAGTACTGTGACAGGTCCACGCTGTTCCCGCTACCGTCCTTTTAAGATTGAAGCTCACCCAGACGCGTGTGCGCGAAAGATGATTTACCTTATAACGCTCACTTGTGATTGGGTGTATGTTACTTCACCCAAATCTAAGTAAAAAAACAAAAAACATAGGCGGGAATGGTGGCAGTGAGTTGAAGGCTAGAAGGGATACAGCTATGGCCAAAACTGAAATCTCGTTGAGCGTTGTTTTCATTCTAATCCTACCCCCAAACCTAACCCTAAACCCAACATCTTGCGAGATTTTGCCATGGCTGTATCCCCTCTAGACAGATCCTGAGTTGAAAAGTGCGAGGGACAGAATTATCTTTATTTCAAAGTCGGGGGGGGCATGTCCCCCATGTCCCCCACCGTATTAAATGCCGATATCCAGGGACATAACTGCAATAGACATTAAAGAAGACGTTCCCCCCAATAACAAAAAATTGACAAATTGCTCCACAGTATAGGATTTTGAAAATACATATAGCCCTGAATGTTTGGGTTAGCCCAATGTTTAAAGGGATAGTTCGGCCAAAAATGATATTAAACCCATGATTTACTCACCCCCAAGCTTTCCGAGTTGCATATGTCCATCGTTTTTCAGACAAACACATTTTCGGATATTTTAGAAAATGTTTTAGATCTTTCAGTTGATTAAATGTAATGTTACGGGGTCCACGACCTTCAAGTCCAAAAAAAGTGCGTCCATCCTTCACAAAATAAATCCAAACGGCTCCAGGATGATAAACAAAGGTCTTCTGAGGGTAATCCGCGCGGTGTTGTTGTAGAAATATCCATATTTAAAACTTTATAAACTAAAATAAATACCTTCCGGTAGCGCCGCCATCTTAGTCGCGTCCGCATTCAGGATGAGAGCTTACGCAGCCTACGGAGGCTAATTTGCTGCTGCTCTGTGCCCCCGCCCTCCGAATTTGTCATAAGAAAAGTGCGTACACTACGCTAATACTCTCTCCTGAATACAGAGGAGTCTAAGATGGCGGTGCTACCGGAAGGTAGTTATTTACGTTAATAAAGTTTTTAATGTGGATATTTCTACAACAACACCGCGCGGATTACCCTCAGAAGACCTTTGTTTATCATCCTGGAGCCGTTTGGATTTATTTTGTGAAGGATGGACGCACTTTTTTGGACTTGAAGGTCGTGGACCCCGTAACATTACATTTAATCAACTGAAAGATCTAAAACATTTTCTAAAATATCCGAAAATGTGTTTGTCTGAAAACTGATGGACATATGCAACTCAGACAGCTTGGGGGTGAGTAAATCATGGGTTTAATATCATTTTTTGGCCGAACTATCCCTTTAAGGTGTCATTATAGCCTTGAGATCATCTGAACAAAGCATGCTGCAGTGTATATTAGATTTTACTTAAAAAAATTATGGGTAATATAGTATATGCTTCACAGGATTTAGTAGGTAAATGGCATTCCATAGCCATAAATTCCCACTCTGTCAGTGTGCACCTGCGAATTTATCCATAATGTCCTAAATTGTGAACTCATCTGGCAATGCTTTTGAACTTATAACAGCGATAAACCTGAATCGCTTGCATGCCTCTTGATTACCGTCTGTTCAATGCCCGTGATCCGGAGTGAACATTCCCAGGAGGAGTTCCACTCTTCCCGTATTGGATTGGTAGGGATCAGTTGACGGGAAGTGACTTTGGTTCATGGCATGAATGGCCTCCGCTTCACTGGCCCCCACCGCCTTTTTAATGGACTCATTTTCTGGCACAGGCCGATTCTGCCCGGCTCAATTAAATCAGCAGCATTTTAATTGGCTTATGTGCTGTCAAACGGGATCTATTAGGTGAAGAGCCGTCAAAGCTGAAGACATGCAGAAATGAGCGAGAGAGGGAGAAAGAAACTGAGAAAGGTGAAGAGGGGTAAATGCATCAGCTTTAAAGCACCTGTATGTCTTGTAAATGAAATCCCCTATGATCCTCAACAATACACATCATCTTTTCACAGAAATGCCTTTTTCCTCCATTCATTCCATTTTCATTCGATCCTCATTTATCATCCTTCGCTTTTAGCCCCTCTTGCAGGGTTGTATAAGTCACGTAAAGAGTCATTGTAAGAGGTTGTAAAGAGATTGATGGAGTAACAGAGAGAGTCTGTTAAACTGAAAAGTCACCTCAGATCAGTCCACACAGGTTCACCATGCAGGCTGTACTGGTTAACTCTTCAGCATTTATCATGGTTACTGTAGTTAACGCATTAAAATCAAACTTGCATAGTGCAAGTGGCCTTGTTGTGATTTTTAGTAGTCGTATTTGAAAGCTGAGAGGTCACGTCAACGGGGTTGTTGTGGGGTCAGGCCAATGCACAACGTGTTAAAGCAACTCATTATTGTGACTAAAAGCGTGTCGGTGTTGGGTTACCCTCATTGGCTCACCCTAAACGGGTATTGCACAGCAAAAGCACAACCTTGGAGAAATGCACAGATGCAGGTTTATTATTGATGATCCCTGTTCTCTCAAGTGTGTCCACCTGGACACAAGCCGGTGTCCACTAAGACTTAATGCCAGCGCTGCGTTGTCAGGAAAGTTGATTATTTGCAAGCATTTTAGCCCAATTTCAAGCCAAAAAGATATGAAACAGCGCTACTCAAGTGCTGTTTGAGCAAGCCTGGAAAGCTGCATCTCAAGGCTTTAGGCAGAATATGGGTTCATTGCACTTGAACAGACATATTTACACATGATTAGCCTCGTGAATGAAGTCTGTTATGTTAATGTGAACAATTCAGACAGAAAACTCACGTGTAACGGTACATTGGATCAAAGCATTACTCTCAAGTAGCTCTTAAAGTGACAGCACACCAAATAAATGTCTGCAAAACTGAATTAAAACCGAATCAAATTCCAATCCAAAAATTGAAAATCGAAAAGAATCGCCAAATGGGTCACCAAACCCAGCTCTAGTATTATCTGCTAGCTACACCATCTCAGACTATCAACTCAAAATACGCTAACTTTTTACGTTAACCAGCTAGAAACTGGTTAGAATAAACCAGGATAAGGCTTGATGTTCTAGCAGGGTTCTGGTCGTTTATCCACAATGTTCCTCAGGCTGTAGGTCAATCTTACGATACTCACCAAGGCAATTACTATTTCATATAATGGATGCTAAGAGAGTTTTTTTTCCCACAGATGTACATGACAGGATTCATAGCTCAAAAAGGAGCATTAAAGAAAAGCTGTATTTGAAGGATTTACACAGTGGCACAGCCACAGGGAAATAAAGAGCCCAGAATGAGGTAATTAAAGGCTCTTTGTCATGTGAAATAACCCCTGCGGTGGTGCGGTAGAGGCGCTAACGCTAGTCATCCATCCATTTCATACTCGCGCTATTACTCCACACCGAGAGGCTAATTGGACCAGCGTATCTCTCCTTAACTCTCTTTCCGTCTCTTCCTCCTACCCTAACATCCTTCTCTCCCTTATCTCGCTTTATTTTCATTCCTTGCTTGTCTCTCTTACCCACCCTCCTTCTCGCCATTTATCCTCCTCGCTTCCTTCGGCTTTGTTCTGGATACACGAGCGCTTTCTGTGATGCCTCAAATGGCCATGAAATGTGTTGAAAGTGTAACAGGCGCTGCTCGATGAAAGATCTCCTCAGATGTCTGCCTTTAATCAGCCGAATGAAACGGAGGGAGGGCTTTCCTACTCCTATTCCAATTAAGCTTTCTTCATTTTGGCTTAATTGCTTTCTTACGAGGCCTGTTTAGAAAAGCAGTTGTAGCAGTAATGGTTCTGGCATTAAGCGTAAGACGGGATTTAAAACAAACACTCAGACACGCTTGTCTCTGTGGACATCAGAAGATTTAACGCCAAAATTGCAGAATACTTTTTTAAGATGTAAAATAAATCTTTGGTGTGCCCAGAGTACATATGTAAAGTTTTAGCTCAAAATACCATATAGATAATTTATTATAGCATGTTAAAATTGATTCCTTGAGCAAAAATATGTCATTTTAAATGCAAATGCACTAAATGGCAGTGCCGTGGTTGGATAGTGCAGATTATCCCTGTATGATCCCCTTCTGACATCACAAGGGGAGCCAAATTTCAATGGGCTATTTTTCACATGCTTGCAGAAAAAGGTTTACCAAAACTAAGTTATTCGGTTGATCTTTTATTACATTTTCTAGGTTGATAAAAGCACTGGGGACCCAATTATAGCACTTAAATACTGAAAAAGTCAGATTCTCATGATATGCCGCCTTTAAATACTTTAAAACTACAGAAATGTTGGCTGTGAGATAGAGATTGAAATGTTAAACTTCAAAAGTATGGATTTTGTGTCCACCGTGATTCATATTGCCCTAGAGATCCAAGATCTCAAGTCATTTAAATAAATTGACATCTTGATACGGGGCGTACTGTAGCAGCCATTATAACTGAGGGATATAGAAAATAAGTCACGTTTAGAGTTTGTTCACCCCTCGATAATCGAATAATTGAGACAAATAATCCTCATGCTAAACAAATACAAGCAGTTGACGTGCACGAAATATTTCTGGGCCAAACTCACGCCTCATCTTTCATACAAGTTTACGAACATGGGTAAGCGTTGCGTATCACTGACCCCATATTCCTTATATGGGCACTTCCCCCAGAAAAGCACTGCCATATGTCAATCAGACTCGAAGCGCATGAGGACGCCCATTAGCATTGATCCTTCGAGTAGAAGTCACAGGCATCACTGCACCCGACAGCTTGGTTTTATATCAAGACTCAACAATGGCACGAAAGATTGGATGTTAGGAGAAGAAATCCTTGTTCAGTTTTTCAAGTAATGCTGGGTACACAGCAAAAGATTTTCCACAAGATCTTGAAAATGTGATAGATCACAAACATGAGGATAAAAATCCTAGATTTAACCGTTTGATCCTATAGTGTGTGCCATGATGTGTCAAAGACAGCACACCACACACAAACAGATTTTCAACCAGAGTCTCGACTGTGACCACAGGGCATCTCGCAAAATCTTGCGAGACTTAAGAATAAGCATGGCGGACAATGTGCAGGAAGAAATTTCTATGATATTGTTTGGTATGATTTTCACAGAAAGTTCAAGGAAAGAAAAGGGTTTGGGATATTTTTTGAGTGAACTACTCCTTGAAGCTTTTAACTCAGGTCTGTCCTCCTTACATTACAGATTGTTACCATACACGCAAATAAGCTTGTATACAGGAGGTGCGAGCCATAGGCTTGAGAACTGGTTTAGTGTTCGGGTGGGTGGGAATTGTACTGCAGATGGTTATGAGAAGATACTGTGATTTTCATTGATCTGTTGCCAAATTATTCACAGACCATAATGCTGCCCAGAGCATTTCTTCAGATTTGCCTTTTAAATGCCCTAGTTGTGTACACACAGCCTTGATCCCTGTATTTGCTAAATCAACCTTCATCTGTCAATCAAAACCTTAAACATTATAAATTATTCCTGTCCACACCACCCCATATCTCTCTCTGTACATATACATAAGCCATAATCTCTCTCCATGTCATGACAGATTTGATTTCTAATTATAATTGTGTACTCTTGATATTTCCTATTATTTTGCAGTGTGTGGTGTTTGGGTTTCTAGAGGTCTAATTAAATTATCACATTCATCTGCATGCCTCTTTTGCATTCATCTCTTGCCTTCTCTTATTTTTCTTCCAAAAGCAGAGTAATTTAATAAAATAATTGAAATAACGAAGACACCTTGACTCTCTGCTGGATGAATGTGAGGATTTTATTCACAGCCTGGAAAGGAAGCGAGTGCATGTGTCTTTTTGGGGGGAATAATAATGAATTGGCAGAGGGTCAAGAGTGTTTTGCTAAAGTCTGCCTAATACCGTACAAGAGGTTCGTAAATAGCCGAAATGGTGAAGTGAGGCAACGAATACAAATTGGGAATATCTTGTGTGCTAGATGATGGGAGACAGGCATGTCTTCATTACAGCCTCTCCTAATGGTGCTTTAAGAGAAACGGGGAGGCAGCCTTCAATCCGGAGTTGGCTTTTTGTCAGCGTTTATCGATTAAGCCTCAGTAGGTACAGACGAGATGACCCACAGACGCTGATCTGAGAGCAGCCTTTAACAACTGGCGGACGCGCTCACAGCATGCAGAAAGAAAAAAACTGAGAATCAATGAGGTTGTGGTACACCACACCGGTGTGTGAGAGTCCTTGTAGACCGTTTAACTTGACCCATTTTCTCACATTTTTTGTGTAATGATGATCATGTTAGACGGTAATACCGTAAATAGGACTGTCAGTTTAACTCGTGCAATTAATTACAAAAACATGATACTGAAATTAACCTGAATTAAAATTAACAAAGTTTTAATTAACGATTTTAAGTTCACTAATCACACTGCTGACTCATACATAAACTACTCAATGCATGCCATTTTACCATAATTGATCATCAATACATCAATACAGTGCCATACATCAATACAGTGGTCAGCGGTTTCTCATTAAAAGCGAGTTTGTCTATATAGTGAGTCACCCCTAGGGATACCGGTAATGTCTGTCGACGTGCATGCTTCACTTTATGACGCCTTGGAAGTGTGAATGGGCGTCATTGGGTGTCAACTCAAAGTCAAAATGTAGCTTGTGTGTTCAGATTTGCATTTGTTTTGGTTGTTGTTGATGTCTTCAGACTTTTATGATGTTCCAGACATCTGAGCAGATTAATTTTGTTCACTTATACCCATCAATGTGAATTTAAAGCAAGCTCACTGGTTGGTTGCTTGTTGGTTTTTGTGATCTGAACTCAAATGTAGTGAATCGTTGTGAGGACAAAGTGTAACCACGGCAAGTCAGGTTAAATATCACAGTAATAACACACACACTGGTTTTATGGTAGGAATATAAACACTTAAATAGGCCATTACACACCTTATGGGACGAGTATTTCCTTTTAAAATATTATCTGCATTATTCTTCCTGTTTATATGTTGTTATTTTTCACATTTTTAAAATACAAATCTGTATCAGCTTCATTTTGGACTACTAACAAATTGAAAAATTAACCCCAAAATGATTGATTTTCAAGTAATCCTAGATATAAAATAAAATTATACTTTAGAAATAAAGTTTTTTGAAGAAAACATTCAAGTTTTTTCTCCATATACTGTAGTGGACTTAAGTGGACCTCAACAGTTTAGAGTTTCCATGCAGCTTCAAAGGTCTCTAAATGATCCTAAACGAGACATAAGGGTCTTATCTAGCAAAACCATCTCCATGTTTGCAAAAAAAAACCTTTTTTTTACTTCTTGTCTTGCATTAGCCGTGTGATGCTCTAGCGCGACCTTACGTATGACGTAATCATGTCGAAAGGTCACGCATGACGTACCCAAAACTACCGTCCCAGCGTTTACAAGGGGTGGAGAAAGAGGAACGTTCAGATGTTGTTGTGGAATGTCTTTGTGTCAGTTTTTTGTTTAAAATGGTCTTTAAGTGTGTGTTTCACATTTACGGCGTGTGACTTTTCAACGTGATTACGTAATGAGTAAGGTTGTGCTGGTGCGTCATTTGTCTAGTGCAAGAAGAGAAGATCTGGTTTAAACGTACTTATTTTGTGGTGAAAATGAGGATGTTTTTGCTAGATAAGACCCTTATGCCTCGGTTGGGTTCATTTAGAGTCCTCTAAAGCTACATTGAAACTGTTAACTTTTGAGGTCCAATAAAGTCCACTATATGGAGAAAAATCCTGAATGTTGTCCTCAAAAAACGTAATTTCTTCTCAACTGAACAAAGAAAGACATAAACATCTTGGATGACATGGGGGTGAGAAAATTGTGTTAAAGGATTAATATCCTTTAACTGATGCTATCCCGTGAGCGGGACACCTGAGTTTACTTCAATATCCTAAATATTAATATTTCAGGACAAACTATATGTCGTTGGAAAGGTCATAAAATGTAGTTTTCATATTCCAAAACATTTTAGCAGTAATGATAATGCAGTGACAGTAATTTATTAATTTGTGACAAGAGTATGCAGCAAACCGTTGACACCTAGTGGCCATAGTGGGTAAAACCACTAAAAGTGTGACACTTTTACGTTACCAAACTGCTTTAACATATATATATTCACATCCAGACACTTCTGTGAAAAACTTTAAAGAGTCCTCTTTAAAACAAGACTATTAGGCTTCTAAACTAACAAAAAAGTTTGGCTGCGTCAGTCAAAGGGTTAATAAGGATGAATCAAAAGTAAGGACTGTACTTGATGGTAGGAGTCAATGTAACATGGGTTACGTCATGAGGACGAGTAAACAATCACAAGATTTTCACTTAAGATAAATTATTCCATCAAAATGTATTTAACCTCTACACCTGTAATCCCAGCAAAATCACTGCTAAGACATTTGTGTGAACACTTGCTCAAATACTCTGAAGGTAATTTTAACGCGTGTATGATAATTGGGTTAATGGAGAGATCTACATAGCGAGAGACACTATCATCAGCGAGCAGAAGGAGGGTTTGCTGAATGTCAGACATCGAGGAGAATGGCAGTGATGTTTAAAACATGAGGCCAGTCGACCCCGGTGCCCTCTCTCTCCTCCCTTATTTCCTCCATCTTTCATCTGAACTATCTCAGATTAAAGAGCACAACCTAAACAACCTATCGCATCTTTAGAAAACTCCTCAGCCAGCAGGAAACGCTAAACGTCTGAACCTCCAGTTTAAAACCTAGAGAGATGCCTCGCTGCCTGAAGCATCCTTGTCATCATTGAATCTCATAAGATTCCTGCTTGTTATACCAAAGGAAAGATTTACTTTCTATTTATACTACGGGTCTGTTGAATGCTTGAATCTCATTGGCTGATGATCGTTCTGAAGTGAGCAATTATTTTCTGGGAAACGCATGGCAAACGTAGTTCTTGACTGCATTATATTTCCATATCACTTCGCATAGTTAACTGTAATAACGGACTAACAAAAACAACATGACAGGCGATTTTCCGAGCCAATAACATCGATGTTTAGAGATGTACAGAGGTAGCCTCGTTCACACAATTTCTCTTTCTCACTCGCCCTGTCTCTCTTGCCTGCTCTCTCGCTTTCTCTTTCTTTCTTTCTCTCTCTGTGTCTCTGTCGCTCTCTTTCTAATAACTTCATTAATAACTGCATCAGAATGCTATTAATTGCCAGCTTTAAAATGACTTTTTGGAACAAGCAAATGAGCCGTTGGATGAGATGCGGATGAAATAGTCCTACTCACAATAGCGATTTAAGTTTAAAAAACGGACGAATTCCTGTAAATATATCATGTGATCAATGTCTTGAGGTGTGGTAATCTTAGTATAAGCGGAATAATTGACTCTGAGATGTTGAATTATTGAAAAATAGTGCACACCCAAGGTGTAACGGCCACTCCGCTTCGTGTCGTGGCCGCATCACCACCTCGGGTGTGCATTATTTTTCGAATAATTCAACGGCCCGTCGTCAATTATTCCTTGCTTGTTGTTTAAAAAAACACATTTGTAGTACAGCATACACAGCTACTCAATAAAATTCTTTTACTTTTATACTTTTCAGTCGTGAATCGTGTAACATGGCTGCAGGAGGAGCAACTATATAACGCACTGCCTGAAAATAGTCCCCTGCCATTAAAAGTTAACAAGGGGACTATTTTTGGCTGTTGAAGCCATGTTACAGAAGCAAATTGTCCTTGATTATTACGCCAGTTTGAGAGTATAGTCCTAGCCATATCGGCCTAGAAAATCGCAACTTTTAATTTTCTGCCTTATTAACTCTTTCACCGCCATTGACGAGATATCTCGTCAATTAAGAGAAAATGCTTCCCCGCCAATGACGAGATTTTCCGTCTTTCCGCAATACCACACCGCAACTTATACAACCCGGAAGTAGCGCCTCACGTGAAAGAGAAAGAACTTCATGTATGTTTTAAAGATCGCTCTGCATCTGATCTCTATCAAAAGTCCTTTGCAAAAATTGAATTATCTCAGCTCTTTGCTCAAAATTGGGTGTTTTTGAAGAAACCTAGCCATGTTTGAAAGGTGATTACAAGAGAACTAATGAAGGTAGGATGAAACGTTTTTTTTTTTTTTTTTTTTGAAAGCAGAGGGTCTGTTCTTTCATCTGATATATTGTTTGTTTATATATTTAAAGAAGAACATTTTCTGGAAGGCATTAAACTTTTGTGAAAATCATGAAAAATGCTGGCGCTGGCTGGCAACTTTTTTAAAATGCTGGCGGGGAAAGAGTTAAACGATGTAACTACAGAAGAGTCAAGTTTTAAATAGGAAAAATATCCAAACTCTTTGGTTATGTTTAGCACAATGCTAATGGTCTAATCAGATTCAATGGATTGTGCTAAGCTATGCTAAAAGTGGTACCGCCAGACCTGGAGATCAGCTGAATGGATTCCAAAATAATAAAAAACTCTAGCGGAGCTGGAAAATTAGATATTTTCAAAAAAAAGTGGAGTGTCCCTTTAAGGACGAAGTATACTTAGTGCATACACGACCTGCACGTACAACTCGGCAGTGCGCGTACTGTATGGTGACCCTTGCTTATAAGGTGAAGTATACCCAGGCCTTTAGGGGACAGTGTAATAAAGCTACTTACAAATTAGTACACCCTATACGTTGAGCCTACCGATCTCATGCCTTCAAATGTCGACTTTGTAGGCAGCTCACTATGTCCTGTAATTCAGTCTGACTTGACCGCCCCTGCCACCAATGTGTATCTGTCGACTGCACAGCTCTCTCTTTCCCAAGACTGACTGTTCAATACTACACATATCTTGCAAGTGCAAGTTTGTGTATCACAGGTGTGTGTGTGCCTTGTGATTACAGCCTGTCGGGGGAAAGACAGAATCAGAGAGAGGACAGTCAATGGTAAATGGGATCTGCGTTTGCCAATGATGTGTCACGGTGACACCGTACACCAATCACTCTCCTGTTACCTACTGTTCACATAGACCTCTACTATTCAAATGCACACTATATTTACTGTACAGGACAGTATGGGTAAACACGCAACACTTAGCAAGTACATCAAAAATATTAAGTGCCGACGTATTAAGTGCTTTGCTAAGCAAATATGAAGTCGACTTGGTTTTACCATAAAAAAATGGTCCCAAGCCGTCATTGGGACAGTACCCTTTAAAAAGGTGCTAATATGTACTATTTAAGTACAGGTATGTATACATTTGT
The DNA here is from genome assembly GCF_030506205.2 of Paramisgurnus dabryanus. Taxonomy (NCBI): domain Eukaryota; kingdom Metazoa; phylum Chordata; class Actinopteri; order Cypriniformes; family Cobitidae; genus Paramisgurnus; species Paramisgurnus dabryanus. The sequence goes on from NC_133337.1 coordinate 26,836,324, forward strand.
TACATTTTGAGGTACTAACGTGCACTCTTTGGTACCAATATGTACCTCTGAGGAACAAATATAAACTCTTTAGGTACAAAGGTGAACTTATTAAAGAGGTACCGCCTCAGTGACAGCTTGGGACCATTGGTGGCCATTTTTTTCTGACAATGTAGTACAGTTGGGTGAAGTGTACAACTAGATCATCTCTTTCAAAGTATAATTTGTACCATAAATTTTTTTTGCATCTATAGTAAGATATTCAGCTTTGCTCTACCACATAATTCTACTTTGATGCTGAAACATTAACAAAGCATTTTTGCTGAAAGCATTACCATTAAAGGGAAATGATGCATAATGTACTACATTTTCCTGTTGCATGCCAAGAAGACGACGGTTGTGTGTTTAAGACGCAGGACTGTGAGCTGTAATCTAATGAGAGCTGTCAGTTTACAAGCCGAGCTTGAGTTTCTCTAAACCCGGCTACCGGAGAACCTGAGAGCCATTCCTGTGTTTCCCAGGTTTAAAAATGAGGACAATAAGGATATTTCGGTAGCTATAGTATATATGCAGTAGATAAAGATGGACATATTGAGATCATTCCTCACTGCATGCATTTAAGATCTCCTTTAAACATCTATATTTTGGTGAAAAAGCACGATAAACATTTAATTTCGAGTTGAATGGACTATTCATAAAAGCGATGTAATTAAAAAGCATGCGTGTGTTAAAGTAATTAGCACTGTATAATTATAAAGTTGGTTTGACGTTGACACTTAAAAATCTGTTTTGGTTTACACTTCACTTCCAATTGCATCAGTCTTGATAATGAATTATACACTGCACATGGAGGCAGGAAATGTGCCTGTCGCCCTTGAATTGAAATGCTTGAACCTACTTTATATTTCGTGACTAATGCATTACGCTCGCTAGCTGCCCTCAGCATTCAAAATGTGAGGAGTTAAATGGTGAAGGTTTTTTTTGTGGGTCTATGTGGTATCCATCACACGACGAGAGAGAGACCTGATTCGAGTACAGTACATGCATTCACTGGGGAAAACAGAGCACATTTGTCCTTTTCGTGTTCAACCTCAGTCTTCATGTTTTCAAGGTTCTGATGTCTTTAACTCTCTTTAACCTCACGTTTTTCCTCTTACATTTGTGCCCCCGAGGACAAAGCAGCTATAATAACCTGAGCAACATGTCACCTCTTTTGTCTTTCAGAGATGCTCACTATTAATGTATTTCATTTTCAATAAAAAATGTTTGCGGTAAGTTAAGTACACCCTGTAAGATGTTCAATTCTCAGCCTTAATTATTTTTACATAAAATTACATTTATGCATTTTATCCAAAGTGAGATAAAGAGTGTGTGCTCCCTGATTTTGAACCCATGATCTTTTGCTCGATACTATGTTATATGGTAACGCAGTGGTCTCAAACTTCTCCCCGCGAGCCATTTGTGGCCCACCCTGCCCCTCTCTGCGGCCGGCATCTGCTGTCAAAAAAATACAACAAATTTCAAGACAAGTCGTGTTATAGTCACAAAATATTATATTTATTTATTGGAGTTCATGAACACGATTTTCCACTTTTTTCGTGCCGTTGAGCGTTGATTTATTTGTATTGCAGGATTACAATTGGTTAGCAGCACACCCCTTTACATTCTGATTGGCTGAATCTATACTTTGCTATTTGCTAAAAGAGAAACTGTTGGTGATGTTATTAGCTTAGGGTTTTGTGCTATTGTCTGAATACTGATGTGTGTGTATGTGTAGGTATCTCTACTGGAAGCGTTTTCGACGCCTTCAGCCCACACGGCACCTTTGTGACGACTCAGCCAAAACCAGCTCAAAACAATTTAGCTGAATCCTCGATACGCCTTTTAGATACAAGAAATGAAATAATAGCTGGACCGCCAAGGATCATTGATCCACGGGCAGCTGTGAATATCAATGAAGTAGCATTACAGTGCGATAAATACGTCTGCAGGCTGTTGTGGTTTACCTCGCGCACGCTTACACGCTTCCCAGGGTTTCAAACGAAAACCAGCAGACTGAAAAACAGGGTGACAAAGTGTCCACGAGAGCCAGAAGTAATCAAAGAGCCGCAGTCCCGCGAAATCAGCAGAAAATTCAGCTTTTGATGATGCAGTAAAACGCTTTTTGCTTTTACGTCACGACATAAACAAAAGCTGCTATTGGAATTACCGGTTGGTAAAAATTGGTTGCAAAATTGGAATTGAGAAATCCTTTTGTATTAGGCTTGAATAACAATCGCTGTTAAGTCATCAGGTTCAAATTAACTTGGATAGAATGAGGATTTTTGGAAAGTGCAGATATGGAGTTGATTGTTTGGTTGCCAGTTAAAAAAAAATCACATTGCATTTCATTTGGGCCTCTCCTTATGTTTGTAGTGGTATGGCACACATTTCTGATTTGATGGATTTTACGGCCCCTGTGTTTAAAGATCAATTCAGCTCATTTGCACAGTGCAGTAACATCCACTTCTGTGCTTTACACACACATTGGGTGATATAAGTTCAGATTTATTGTGACCCATAGCAGTGTTGCAGTCAAATCCATGACCAAAGAGTCCACTTAAAGTCCAAGTTGAGTCTGAATCAAGACAGAGTCCCGATAAAGCTGGATTCGTCTCGACACGAATGAGCTGGACTAGACTAAAACACTTCCCTATAGGGAGCAGGTGTTAATGATTGACAGTTTCTGAGGTCCCTCCCTTTCCAAACGGAGAGCCATCTGAAACTCCGCCCCTTTTCGAAAGCATAAATTAACTTTAAAGAAAGTGCTGAATTATTCAAAATTTAACAAAACAAATTATTTTCATTAATAAATACTCAGCCCTTTTGCATGTGTCAGTATTCCCTCATTAGTTTGTTTGTAATTGCTTAATCTATCAATTAGCAAAGTATGCTTTACACGTGTACTCAAAAAGAGTTGATAGGGAGGAATATAAAAACTGTTATAAGTTGTAGATTTCTTTATTTGCAGTCGGTGCTGGAAAGCGTTTCTCCACGGTGAGGTTTAATACTCAAAAGGGAAGTCTGAGTTGGTCAAACTAGATGAAAGCAGGGCGATTTGAAATAAGCGTGTGTAAAAAGTGGCAAACGTGTGATAGGAGGTGAGGAAAATGAAACGCAGGCGTGTGCGAGTGTACAGGGAGAGGTTGATGTAATGGTTTTATAATGGATTTAGAGCGGTCGTGGTGATCAGTGCCAGATGACTTATTTAAATGTCGGGCACTCTTCTCATCCTTTAGCTGGAGATGAGAGAGAGAGAGAGAGAGAGAGAGAGAGAGAGAGAGAGAGAGAGAGACAGGGGTGTTTTAGCACTGCTAGACTTTACTCGCTGTACTGTACCTGTTGGAAAGCTTTGACTGGATTTGAGTTTCTCTGGGAGCTAGTGAGGGGAAAATTTGTTAACGTGGTCGCACATCGGCTGCGCAGCACCACGTCGAGTCGCGTCTAGGACAACTCAGAGTAAACCGGAAGTGCACATTAAACAGCGCGAGCTTCGTCAGATACCGTCTACTTCGAAATGCAAAATATACGTTAGCAGCCAATGTTAATAATTTATGATGTGGGACAAATATGATGTTATTTAATGTTAAACTATGTGAGTGGCACTCTGTGGCACGACAGGGATTGAGCAACTTCCAGAATCGTAGCTGGAAGGCGTAGACAGCCGCCACCTGTGGGCGCCGGTGTGCGTATAGACGGTTTCAGCAGCAACAACATAAACAAGCAGCTGTCGTGGTCCGCACGTAACTTCCGGTAAACTCCGCTAAGAATAAATAACAACAAAGTCCTTTAAACGTAGTTTGATACCTAGGAAACCAAAACATTTGTTATTTTCGACAAGACATTTGTTCAAGAGATCAGTTTAGCAACTAGTCAGACCATAAAAAAAAAAACGGAAATAATTTTTGGATCCAGACGTGTATCGCGTCAACGCTGTATTTTTCACACAATTTAATTATCTCTTTTCACTGTCTTAAAAACGGGCTGATGTCTTCCTAGTTGTATGAAGTCCCTACTTTAGAAATACGTAATGAGTTCTGATTGTGTAGTTTAGTGTGTTGTGATTCGATAGCAGCTTAGCTTGCCGTTAACTTAGCTGGCGACTGACGTATTTCTGTGTGTGGAGTTTAGTCAAAAAACTGTTCTACTGATGCCATTAAAGCAGGAAGTAGAGGACTGTAGTCCAAAACCGGTAATTTGTTGTAGGCTTTGATAGGTGAATTCTGTTTAAGAAAATATATTGCCTGGCAGTGAACTATGAGTTTTATCATTTTACTGGTATTATTTATGCTATCATAGCAACATTACACACTAACTGGGGTAAAAAATGGGATCAGAAAGAACATGACCTTTAAAACAACCCAGTATAGGTTAAATTACAAACCAGCGGGTTTGTACATGCACAAAATTGTGTCAAACCAAATGAATTTAATCCGATTGCAGGTTATGACAGTACAGATTACATATACCCTAAACATTGCAATCTGATTAAAATGTTGGTTTACATGCACATTCTATATAATCCAAACAAAACATCTGCGCAAGCACACAGCCAGGGTTGCCAGATTTGCATATCAAAACCATCCCAATGAACATTTACAGCCCAAATACCAATAACTATTGAAAAAAATCCTTTCCTCTTTAAACCGCAGAATACTCGCTGCAACAGTTTAAAAGTTTCCCGAATCTGAACTCCGCTAAAGAGCAGAGGACTTGGCAACGCAGCGCACAGCATCTCTCATCAAGTTCACCCTTTATTTCTGGATAAATGTACAAAGTTGAGTTGGAGAAAGTTGTTCTTTTCAGATATAGGCAATGAAAACACACTTTTTGAAAAGGCACGATGCTATTTTTGCTTTATGTATTATTATGAAAGTACCTATGAAAGCTGCAGAATTTACAGTGCGTGACCCCATTACTTTAATAATGCGTGTTACAATTGCTTTGCCATTGCATGTTTCGATGAGAATCGTGTGAGACGTAAATGAGAGGTAAATATAAGACGTGAACTTAAGCAGAATTCTTGGTGCATGTCCACAAGGTATTTTTCCATCCGATTGAGAAAATACTACAATTCACGTGTTTACTTTTCTCCTGATGACCAGATCACAGATCAGACTACACCACTCCTTTCAATAGGATCGAAATTTGCATCTGATTGACCTCAATTGTATTGATGAAGGTGTTTTCATGAAGGTTTGAGCAATCAATACGATAACAAACGGATTGTTTGGTTGCATGGTTGAAAATAACCCAGCATTTTTATAGTGTATGCTATAAGTCCATGCAATCTTATTGCTACAGAAATGATTGACATGGGTGCCGCCCATCTTCTTGTGTGTGCATGTTTATGAATTGTACCTGCTGTTTTCCTGGTTGGAGTTTTATGAGCTGAAAATCAAGTAAATATGTAATAAAGCCAGCCTTCTCTGTAAATCACATTACTGATGCAAAGAGGAGGAAAGAGACGGGTAGATGATAACAGTACTCCTGATCAATATTTATAATCACGGTCACAGCATCGGGATCTCTGGTATGAACCTGTTAAAAGGGACAAACACACACACACACACACATTTTGTTGAAATGCTGACGACAAATAAACAGCCTGTTTCTGTATGCGGAGATGTGAGTAATGGCTTTGAAACCAAAGGAGAAACATAGAGGAAATGGGCCAGCCTTTTGCTTGATGACTGGGGTAATGTGGCACAAGTGATGGATACATCGGTGGGCACCATTTGCCACGGCTCAGTGCTTTTCCTGTGACCCAGGTCCTTAAGACAGCCAGATTAATGAATCTCACTGAAATTAAATTAAGACCTAGTTCACACGAACTTGCAAAAACCTGGTATGAAGCCTAAAATACCTGTGTATGTGTGGACAGGGCCTTAAAGGGACGATAAGTAGGATTTACCCCCATCTAGTGGTGAAATTGTATTTTGCAGTCAAACGAACAGTGCTCTCTAGCGCCTCTCCTTTCCTAATGCGTGTTGCAACTACGGTAGCCGTTATGTAATCACTGATCTCCGTGTCCGTTGCAGCTGTTTCACGTGTTCTGAATGAAAATGCATTGTGAAAACGCGTTGGTAGGCTAGTGCTTTTTGTCCCTCTTTGCTATTATAGTTTATCAATACGGTGGAATGACATGGAAGCCTCCTTGGACTTACTCGTTCAATGTAAGTTAAGAGAAGAAATTCTAAGCTTACAAAGAAAACTCAGATCACTGGCAGAGGTCATTTGACACCAACAAGGACATATTTATGAATAAAGACATTGATTTTGATTAATAAAACACTTAAAACCCTACTCACTGTCCCTTTAAGAATTAATTTTTTCTCAAACATTCCTTGTGTCACCTGAAACAAACGCAAAAATCCACCAGCTGCATAATGGGAAATAGCCAAGTCGTTACTTAGTCTTTATCCAGAAAATTGCTCCAGATACATTTTACACTGAATAAAACTAATTTCTCCACACCTTTAATGTACAAAAGCTGTGTTTATAAGCTCTATTAGTCGCTAATAGCATGGAAAATTGGCTTGGGTTCTTCCTAAAAGTGAGGCTTGTCAAATTCGAGCGAGATCAAACCGAAGTACAGGTCCGTTTATTATTTGGATGCGAGGCGTGCGTGCGGTCATGCGTGCTGGGAATATATCCGAACAGGATCTCAGCCAAGACGGCCCTCATTTGAATACAGTAAACTGCAATGACTGCACAAGCGCAACAGAGTTGAATAGAGCATTGAAAGTCAGCAGACAGACGAGGTGTTCAGGAGTGAAGAGCAAGCGACTCCGACGGAGCGTGTGACCTTTAGTTTGTATGGTTTCTCTGTGTGCTCGTCTGAAGAGCGAGAAGGTGGAGAGGAGCTTTGATGAGAGCACTAGAGGGAAATGACATTTCTCAATCTCATTCTTTAGTTTGGACACAACAGGACACTGACAGAGCGAAAGCTTAAAGAGTAAGGTGGGATTCTGGAGGGATGCCCAGATATGTTAACTCGCGCCCGGGGAATGGAAAAGCATCCCTAGGGGGCTATCAGATCGCCTTTCCAACCTCAGTCATTACTAAACCATTTAACTTGCTCTGTATCACATTTGCTCTCTCTCTCTTTCTTTGTTTCTGCTATCTTTCCACACCCGAGGCCCAGCGATACATCAACACGGATGCAAGCACGCAACTGAAATGTCTAGCATCCTCTTTACTTCCTGTATTTAACCAGTGTAATAGGATTTCTGCGTCCTTCTGAGGCAGATAATACAGAATAATCCGTACTACTTATTTAGCATACGGTATGGTTTACTCTTCAAATCTAGTAAGCTGCCTACAGAGGGAGAATTTTAAGGCATCATAAGCTTTTTCCCTATACATAAGGTGGGGAACTTAATGTATTACGTGCATTGTTGGAAAAAAGGTAAAAAAGTTGTCACTGGTACAGTTCCCTTTAAAAAAGTCCTAATATGTACCATGTGGGTTCAGCTATGTATACATATGGTTCCCATATGTACCTATGGGGTACTAAAATGAACTTTTAAGGTGCAGCTGTACTTTTTGAAAGGGTACTGCCCCATTGACAGCCATTTCTTCTGACAGTGTGTATCTTTCACAGAAATGCAAATCCCATAATGCATGCTGAGTTAAAGCCTATATAAAAAAAATCCAAATTCTGGGCACTTTGCCCGAGATGTGTAGATGGACGTTGGATGAACATATGGAGAGTGTCAAAAACGTGTGGCATCAATAAATCATATCACTAGACATTGACTGATGCATCGATCCATATCAAGTCGTGTTGCAGCTGATTATTATGGCGCTAGTATTTGTTTTAGTTTATATTTCACATTTACCTCTTTATTATGATTAGCAAACACAGAAACAAGATTATATTACTTGATAATGATGATTAAAGTGAGAAGCCGGGAAGGGCAGAGATGGAAAGAGTCACAGGTTGATTCACACACACCTGCATATGCAACGTCACATTGATATTGACCAGACTCATTTGTCAGCGTTTGTTAGGTGTGCATCCGGGCACTTACATGTGTGTTTGTATGCTGGAGCATTACACAGTTTATGTAGCAGACGCTCTTTGTCCGTTGTGATCTATCATCATAATCATCATTACAAGAGACGTATTGTTTATGTGGATGCTTTTATATATATTCAGACCAAACAGTGGATAATGCATCTCACAAACTTCACTCTTCACTGGGCAATTACAGACTGATCCGCTGAGCATAACTCACTGCAGAAAAGCAGATGAAAGGACCTGCATTTGTGTATGATTGAGAGAGAGAGAGAGAGAGAGAGAGAGAGAGAGAGAGAGATGAGAGAGAGAGAGAGAGAGAGAGAGAGAGAGAGAGAGAGAGAGAGAGAGAAAGAGAGAGAAAGAGAGAGAGAGAGAGAGAGAGAGAGAGAGAGAGAGAGAGAGACTAGGTCTTTAATCAGTACTCAGTATACCAGCTGCAGTGTGGTAGGTAGATCTCTATGAAAAACAAAAACACAAACTCTTCCAACAGCCTTTATCTTACCCAAGACAGACTGAGAATTTAACAGAAGTGAGGTCTAAATGTGGCCATACTTGTGATCGGTCGCACATTCGCACATGTGCATGCACGCTCTGGGTTTATACGTATTGGTCCTAAACTTTCCCCCAAATGTGGCAACCACTCCCACCGGTGCCTTCTGTTACCCTGGCAACAACATTTTCTTATTAATCCCCACCTTCCATCAGAAGAAATAAAGAGAGGGATAGAAGCTCTGTTATTAAGGAACAGTGCACGCTTCATTCATTTTCACATTCATTTCAACTCCTCTAGAGAGCAGATGCATGTTTATTAGTTCATGAGTTAGACAGGTTGGGTTATGTTGAAGTTTAGATGGGAGATGATCTCTATCAACCATGAGTTACTTTCTGTAACCCAATTAATATTTGTGTTAGTTGCCTACTTCAAAACTTCAAGAGGTATAAAGGCTATTAAACGTCTAATAGCAGGGTTCCCACACCTTAGTTAACTTCAAATTCAAGGACCTTTCAAGGACTTTCCAGGTCCAATAACCTCAAATTCAAGGACTAAATGCTGGAACACATTTCATGTAAGATCAAGGTTACGTCGTGTTACGTTTAATGATACATTGTTACAGTTCCCTTTCAAGGGAACTGGCGCTGCGTCACTGCATTGACACTTTGGGGACGCCTCCAGGGTTAAGTGCGTCTGAAAGTGTATATCAAATTCAACCAATGGTGAGGCTTAACAACAAAGACGGGGTGACGCGGGAGCCAGGAAGTATATCGCTATCTGAAATATTGCCAAAGACGGCGTTACAGGGACGAAGGAAGTATGGCAAGGGAGACGCAGCGTCTCGTTCCCTTCTCAGGGAACAACAGTTACATACGTAACCCGAGACGTTTAAATGTGTCAAACACAACTATGGAAAAAAGCATTTTGGTATGAATCAACATTCGCATACAGAAGATATAAGCATTTAAAGCGAACAGTTTAGCACGTGTGCTTAAAAAGTCTAGAATTTTTATGATATTATCCTACACTACACAGGGAATAATATGGATTTTTTCCAGAAAACTTCTTGCATAAAATACAATCAAGCACTTTCAATGACCTGTATCTATGTATGTATATTTTCCAAAAACTTCCCAGGGCCTTGAATTCCCCCCCCCCAGATTCACAAACTTTCAAGGATTTCAAGGACCCGTGGGAACCCTGCAATAGGCGTCAAAACACAGGCCAGACATCTAGACTAAAACAAGACGTCTACACTTGGGGTATTTTTAACCCATAATGGGTAAATATTGATATTAAGTGAGAAATGACCCAATGTTGGGTTGCTGTTATGCAACAATGGGTAATAATAACCCGGCAGTTTGGTTAAAACCACCCAGTATTTGGTAAATTTTAACAGAGCGGTGTGTTCTGTCCAATATTAACCCAACATGGCTTAAAAATAACCCAGCCATTTTAAAATGTGCAACCATAGCCTAAAAATAAATGAAATAAAATAAAAAATCAAACACCTTTGCTTACTTGATAAAATATTAAACATCATATCACAAGTTATTTTGGCTAGAAGTGGGTTACTCATAGACGGGTCTATTATTAACCGTGGGATTTGAATAACATAACTTGTTAATGGTGCTTTGCTAGAACAATCATCATATTTATAGGGGTTGGAAGTCAAATCCAGAAGTCAAAGTATTACATTACACTGTAGATTTTTGCCGTGATACCTTTAATCTTATGGTTTGTTGCGGATGAGCCCCCACAATACCTTGGTATCACGCTAATTCCTTTGCACGTGTAAGCTCTACGCATTTGTGTATGTACAGTACTGCAGATTTTCTTGGTATAATCAACTCCTTTAATCCTTTAATCTTACAGCAGCGATGTATCGGGTTCAACCACAAACGTCATGCGATCCACCGCTATGTTAATTATCAGTATCGGATGTTGAGCAACAACCTATAGCGAGCATTACTTCAACATTTCTCGAGCATTCCCCGCCGGTTATGTGAGATGGCTTTCTGTACCATGATGGCGGGGGTTAATGAAGAACACGTCTGAAAACGGTTCACATGCATGATTAAACACACATACGTGAGGAAACTCATGACCGCATGGCTGACGTGTGCACATGGCTCCGTCTCATCAGCTTTCAGCTAACGCTGTATTTTCTAGTTGTGACCGATGCAGTTTTTTTACAGAGAAAACATCAAAGCAGAATAGTGATGTTTACAGTAAGCAAACGCTTTTGCTGCGGGTTTAATCTGTGTATGTAAATTACAGTACCGTACAAATACAGCAAAGCACCGTTTTATACATAATTTATATGATTTATGCATGTGTTAAAATAGTGTTTCTGTTTATATAAATGAAAACAGGAAACCTCAATAGTAATAATAAACTATCCATGGTTTTGCTTATTACTAAAATACAGCTAAATTACTTGTACATGCAAGTAGGAAGCATGTTCATTATTTTCCGAAAGCTTTCGAGCTCTGTGCATGTAACTAATTTATTATTATAGGAAATAATGATGATCTTTCTTTCTTATGAATATGTTTTGCTGTTCTGATGAACGATCACCCAGAGCTTATATCAGTCAGTCATTGGTGAAAGCGACACTGGCTGCGCTCATCTCCACAGCTGTCGATGTATTTTTAGCAGGCATTGTGTGTCTGGCCTGTATTCAGTCAATGATAAACATCTTGAGAGACGGAGAGAGAGAGATCCAAACCTGTTCATGTTAGCAGGGTCCAAAATTAAAAAATTCCACACTTGCCATAAATGAACAAAGTTTACAGAGCCAGAAAAGTCTTTATTAATCATGAAGCTGTATTATTTTATAAAAATATATATTTGTTCTTATAAAAGTGGCCTTCTTTAGTTGTATTTCATTTTTTATGTTGGCCTTATGTACACAGGGTGCAATTTGCTGGAGGGGGGGATTATATCACTGATTATTTTTTATCCCTTGTGGGGACAAAATTGACCCCCCCCCCCATAATTAATGGTCGGCAAGATGAGAAATAATATTTTTAAAAACTTGAATTATTTCAATGCACATAGTGTATTTATGTTGATTTTATGCATGAAAAGTTATGAAAGTTAAGACTGAATGGACCTGAAAATGTCAAATGGTGTAACTGCCAATTGTGCCAAAGAATGAGAAATGTAAGCGTATTAAAAAAAAAAACATTTTAAAATATCATTTTATTAGTTATTTCTAATTGGAAATTTTAATGTGATTTTGTAATAGTCTGGAAATATGAAAACAGCTCTGTTTTTTAAATAATCTTTAACAAATGATGTAAAAACGTGTGTAAAAAAATCACTAATCTAGATGATTGTATTTTATTCCACATTTTTATGAATATATTTATAGTTTCATAAAAAAATTCTAGTTACACCAATTGACACACCACATTGGTGGTATCCCCAAATATTCTTTCAAAATGATATAAAACCTGAAATTTTAAAGTTGGTCTTGCATGCAAGTTATCAGCAAAGTTATTTTGAAATTTTAACTCTTTAACGTTTAATTGAACCACACGGACACAAAATAATTAAATTGTCATCAAACGGCCTAAAATATAAAATGTAAAAGTATTACTGCACTTCCGCTTCTGTGGCAATAGGTGACAGCGCGTCTATGTTATGTCATGATTCTTTTTCTTTGATCGAATCCATGACCTTTGTCTTGCCAACTTATTCCTTTATAAGTTAAGCTACAGAATCACACCCGTCTTTACCTATCACGACTAACTTATTCGTTTCTGTGGCTTACAGCAGGCAATATTTCACATATGTGTCGCCACATGGAGTGTTGTCAAATAAATGTAAGCGTCGTAGAGAAACATCTGATACTAAATTTTCCAAGAAGGTAAAATTTGTTAGATAGGCGAGTCGTGACAGATGTTTTCTTCAGCAGATGGTTAGTATGTCATTCATTTGACTCTCTCGCATCTCTTACGTCTGTGAGAGTCAGACTATTCTTCATAATCTTCCCATTTTGGGGCCTCAACAAACTTTCAAGGTTGCGTCAAGATGACTTTTAAATTCTGTTATCATTCACTCACAGTAGACCTTTATACATTTCTGATGAACACAAAGTAAGATATTTGTAAACAAGCTGGAAACAGGTGCACCAATGCCTTTCATAGTAGGAGAAAAATACTATGGATGTGAATGTTGCTTAAAATATTTTTCAGCTGATCAAAGAAATGTATTCAGGTTTGTAACAAAAAATGTGTCACTTTAAAATAATCAAAAATAAGCTAAAACAACTAAATACTTTTATTATTATTATTGTAATAAATATACGCATGTCAAGTTACGCCAAGCTCTAGTTTATTTTATTTGTTAGAAATTGAGTGGGAGATCCTTCAAACATTGTTGTGGGCAAATGGGGGTTGCCTTAAACATGTATTATGTTGCAGGTCATTGTAAAGTAACCGCCAACTGGTGATGGACTGTAATCTTTTGAACCCCACTAATTGTACCTACTAACCAAAGGCAGCTGGTGTTTGACCCTGGAAGCATGTAGTGTGTTATTGCATCACACTTCTGTGTGTACTGTACAGTATGCATCTCAAAGAGCCAAATTTAATGAGGAGCGTTCAACCATATAACACCCGATCATTTCCATGTGGGTGTAAATTGAATCCTGGGTAAAGCGATCACTCCCTGAGACATACATATGTTTTAATGAGGATCAGACCTCTTGCTCCATGAGTGTATGTAGGGGGGATATGAATGTTTAATGTTGGATCAGACAAACGCTGCCCACTAAACTGTAATGTGCTGATGTTTAAGCTTAATGATGCCAGCAGTATGGACCTACAGTATATACTTAAAGACTCAGTGATTTTTTTTAAATGGCCAATGAGGTTTAATTGTCGCAGCAATGAACCGTAATTTATAATTTTCTGTAGAAGTAGGCAGTGTTATGGGCAGGCACTTTTATTTTCCAATTTTTTTTTGTTTTGGATTCGCCAATAACATTAGTAGCCAATTTTAGGCTTTGAAGGTGACACAGGACTAAAAAGCTATACAAAAACACAGTTTTCTCAATAAATAAATATATATGATGTAATCATGCTGCATTCAAAATAAAACCAGAAAAGCATTTCGAAAATGGCTTGTCTTGGAGAAATTTTGATTTTTGATTGCGAATGTTTAATAGCAAATTCCCTTTAGGGAAGTCGTGTCACTAAGCGGCTATGTTTTCAACGCCTGCGGGCCATTATTTCAGTCATGCAAGTCCTATCTTATTGAATTGGGAAAGTCAAATATCTCTATTATCACATGCCAAATTCACAATTAAACAACATATTTTTGACCAACAATAAACTTGAGATCAACTCTACCATAACCTTTGTTTCTTAAAGGGGGGACATTTCATGAAAATATGACTTTTTCCATGTTTAAGTGCTATAATTTAGTCCCCAGTGCTTCTATAAACCTAGAAAATGTGATAAAGATCAACCCAGTAACTTAGTTTTGGTAAACCATTCTCTGTAAGCATGTGATAAAAAACCTAATTGAAATTTGGCTCCCCTTGTGATGTCATTAGGGGATCTTATTATAATAATACCACCCCTTAATCTGCACTATCCAACCACGGCACTGCCATTTAGTGCAGAGAGAGAGAGAAAGAGAGAGAGAGAGAGAGAGAGAGAGAGAGAATAATAAACAACACACATGGGTTTCAGTTTTAACAAACCACCATTATGGTGATCAGTGTTTGCATGAGCTCATTTGCATTTTAAAGGACACACACAAAAACAGCACGTTTTTGCTCACACCTACAAAGGGGCAATTTTAACATTTTATTATAAATTATCTGTATGATATTTTGAGCAAAAAATTCACATACGGACTTTCGGACACCAAAGATTTATTTTACTTGTAAAATGTCCCCTTTAAGATTAAATTGAGCTAAACACCTTTTTTGGAGGTTGTTTTAGCTAATGTGCATGCGTACAGGTTAGCAAGCGCTTATGTGACTCTGTACAGAGCTCCTCACCCAGAGAATCCGTCTTTATCGATTGATGATTGGTTCTTCTAACTGGAAGGCGGGACTTACATCATCAGAGTGACCATATTAAGTGTTGCATTTTGAGCATCCATATTGAGCATCCCCTGTATATAGTAATGGGGATGCTCAATGTTGTTATATCCAATATCTTTGTTAATAGTTCACTTCCCAATACACAAACTCACTCACACTGCAATGGACCGAGTGAAATGTAGATGAAGCGGCTCAAGGCAGAAGGACACACACGCAAAAATGCCAACACTTTTTCCTGCCTATTTAGCACAAGCTGTCAATCTGTAACATGTCTCACGTCAGGCGTGTGTCATATCCAGACGTCAAGAGCTCAGAAACGGAAAGTTTCACTTATAGGCTGCCTGTATCCACTGATCCGGAGGCAGTTCGCTAACATTTGAAACACACGGTGGCTTGTAGCAGCGCTCCTCAGACAGCTGGAAAATAAGTTTTTGTGAGGCAGGAGGGAAAATCGTCATGGTGAGGGGAGAGAACCGTAACCATGGTAACATGACCTTAAGGGTGAATCTGTAATTGCAAAGCCCTGAGGGTGTGCATATTAAACGCTCATTTACAAAAGAGTTTGTCAACACAGCATCACAGGGACATTTACTCAAACCACAAAATGTTTTTTTCAACAATATTGCTATAATTGATGTCAAATCTAAATTCACCAAATTCAATTAAATTACGAGTTTTATAGTCTGTGCACATTTTCTCAAAGAAAAATGTTGACAAACTCTTGTTCAAGATTATCAAACCAGATCCCCTTTAGCTGATGTCACAAAGATCCTCCAATTATCTGGCTCTGATCTAAAAAAAAGTCAATAAATGGTCCCTAGCTGTCACTGGCGTGATACCCTTTCAAAAAGTACACCTTTACACCTAAAGACTTCATATTATTACCTCATACTGGTACCAAATGTATACATATTTCTACCCAAATTAGGACATTTTGAAAGGGTTCTGCCCCAGTGAGTTGTGTAGAATAGAGCATGACTGTGGTTACTTTTGTTATCAGGTATCATTTATTATTGATGGGTATCAAAGTGTAATTAGCTGCAGTTGTGAGCCTGTGGTGTATTTTACCCAAACAATGAGTGCAGAGAGATACTTAGTCATGGTCATATTCAATTTGCTGGATACACTTACCTGAACAGGTGTGCAATACACAGCCTTATCCAAACAGGTACAGTACACATACAGCATAATGCACAAACGGTTTGCTGTGTTTTCAAGACTGCATAAAGGAAAAACAAAATAAAGGAAAAAACAGGAGTAAAGAATTAAATGAAATAAAAAGTCAGATGGGGTATACCTGAGCATGCACATATGGCCAGGGATCGGTTCGTCAATATAGATTTTTGGCTTCGTCTATTTTTAAGAAAGATCACCCAATTTATTTGGTCAATTTTTTTCATATATGCTAAATGCATTTTGTAGAAAGTAAAGGTTAAGAAATGTAAAAAAAATTTTTTATTTGAAAATATTAAAAAATGTTTTTCAGGGGCGACAAATAAAATTATGATTGTACAGCCCATATGGAAAAAATATATTTTTCCTGGTCAAAATATTAAAGTTAGTTTAAAATGTATATATTAGTATAAAATGAATAAGTACGTATAAAATATAAAATTAAAAGTAGATTTTTGCAGTTGAAAATGTATTTAATTTTAATTGTTTTAAACCTGTTATATTTACAGGTACGGAGCCCCTAAGGGGACATGGAGCAAAAATTAAATCAAGTTTAGTTTCACATGCGCACGTGAAACTAACCATTTCACGGGCGCACGCGATGGTTTCACATGTGCACGCGAAAGTTTCACGTGAGCACGCGAAACTAAACTTTAAAAAGAAAATTCTGGACATGAAGGTTTCACGTGAGCATATGTGACCAGTCACGGAAAGTAGGGACACAAGTCGGATCTGGGCATTTTGAGTTATTCACAGATTCTGAAAGTGCAGTTTCTAAGCTTTCCAACGATGTGTAACACATGGAAATCTGATAAGATTTGGAGAAGTTGTGGCCATTTGAATATAGGAACTCAGAAATACTCAAACCGAGAAAATCGAGACGAAAGAGACTCTTCTTTTCAGCTGGGGGAGACAATAGGGCTCATTTACATCTCATTTAGCTAAGCCATACCCCCTGTAAAACCCTTTTTGAGATGTTCTAGCATCATATGTAGTATTTTATGACCAAATGACAACCCGCAAAAATAAACATGACTCTTTTACCTTTGTGGGGATCACAAGTCGAATCCAGTCTGTTTCAGGTTATCCAATGACCATTATTTGTCCACAAATGCGTATAATCCGTGAAATATAGATTGTTTACATCAGATTTCGCATGAATGTCTGGTAATACAATATAATATATAATCTGAAGACTATTTAAATCGTAACATGTAAGGGTATATGAGCTTACACCCCGTTAAACACATGAACCCGCCTTCAAAGTTTGTATTTAAAATAGGGAAGTAGTATAATAGATCATCCAAACAGCGCCGTCGAAAACGTGACATCCTTTAGAGAGGTTACCAATGGCTCGCTCGTTCCTCCATCAGCCAATGACTTCATGGAAAATATTGATAGACAAAACATGTAGCCAATTATATGAAGAATACAACGATATCTGTGTAACTTCTGTGTGTTTGGACTCATGCTGCGCTGCAAGAACTGGCATACAGATGACGTCAAAGTACCGCGAGAGCGAGTCGAAATTAAACTACCCCGTAAGATTTCTTGAAGAGCTCTCGCGGTACTTTGACGTCATCCGACTGCGGTGCCGCATAAAGTCAGTGACGCGGCTGACGTACGATGCGGCTGACTGTTATTTGTTCCGCCCCAGCTTCTTTTATTTCTCTTTTGTTTTGTGCGCCCGAGCTTTACAGTCTGGGGAGACGCAGGCTATAAGTTTGAAAAAAAAAAAAACTTAGCAAACATGTCTGAGGAACAGGGCAGCGCGTCACTACAGTCACGTGACTTCACGCTCGAGCCGGAAGAGAAGACAATGCTGAATAAAGTCGTAATTCTGCTATTTTTGGACCAAACTGTATTTTCGATGCATCAACACAATCTTACTGACCCACTGATGTCACATGGACTACTTTGATGATGTTTTTATTAACTTTCTGGACATGGAAACCATACATAGATTTTCAATGAAGGGGATAGAAAGCTCTCGGACTAAATCTAACGATAAAACATCTTAAACTGTGTTCCGAAGATGAACGGAGGTCTTCCGAGTTTAGAACGACATAAGGGTGAGTCATTAATTACATTATTTTCATTTTTGGGCGAACTATCCTTATTTAGTAGTCACGCTGTTCCCTTTGGGGGCGGAGGCGAAAACACAAGCTTATACAGTATGTAAATATACACACAGACAATGACGCCCCCCGCTGCACGCTAGAATCTCCGGAAAAACAAGCCTATTTTAACCGCAAAATGTACGCTTTTAAATATACAAAAACTGCTATCTCAAACATGGAGAGGCTTCTTCGTGATCTTAACTAACAGATTCTGCAATAAAACGAAAATCACAAATTTCGAAAAAAAAACTTTGTTTCTCATTTTCACGAAACTTGTGCTGCCGACTTGAGTCCCTGGTTTCCGTGACGGGTCACATATGATACTAAAATTTAGATTTTTTTACTCCAATGTCACCTTAGGTGCTCGGTATACAGGTATGTAACATACAATGTTTATTTTTTTAGAAATACAAAGATATTTATTTTTATAATATAATTTAAATTATACAAAAATGGCCAAAAAATATAATTGTGAATTTTTTGTATACATATTTCAAAATATGTTTCAGTACAAACACACAATATATTTAAAATTAGATAAAACTAATATTTTTTCATATACTGGTCGCATATATCCACGTGATTCGAATTCACAGGTCAGGGTTCACCCGACTCAAACTTTGGTACACAGCGACCTGTGAAATATTGTCACACGAGCTTGCATTTACGGTCTGACAAATTCACATCCGCATATGAATGGAAGTCAATGGTACGAAAAGTCTACTGTGACCGCCCATTAAGTTTTATTATTTAAAGTCCACATGTGCACAGTTCTCAGTATACAGTTTTCCTCTCTTTATAGCACACCTGTTTTAGCAGCAGGTCCTGGATGGGGGGTTTTGTATGAAAGTAGGGTATTTAGAGAGTTTTTAGAGGTCTTTTCCACAATCCGAAATGAAAGTTTAATCCGTTTGTTAAGGAATCATAAGGAGCGGCTTTTATTGGTTGGTGAAATATTTGTTTTCAGAAGAAAATAATGTTTTGCAGTATTTCCAGAATAATTTAATTTAACTCCAAGTTACATTTTGTTAGTATTGATGCAAGAATTGAGTTACACTTGTAAATAAAGGAGCTTATAAGGTTTTTTAAAGCCATGCCATAGAAGTATCATTTTTGGTGATTAATATTCATTCAGCCAAAAATGTCTCTTCTATGGCATCGTGAAGCACATTATTCTTAAGAGCGTACATGGAGTTTGCATATATCTAAAAGAAAGATTAAGAAGAAGGGTTTTATGATCTTTGGTGTTGTCAGTGATGTTTTATGTGCAGTTGCTGAGGGTCATTTGGCGTTGAATTTTTTATTTTTATTAAAAATAATAGTTTTAATTTGTCTTGAGGAGGTTGTGTGATGAATGGTTATGTTTTGTAAAAGTAAAAATAAATTCTCTCTCTCTTTCTCAAGGCTCTGTAATGATGAATGGTGCTTGCTGTTCTTGGTAAATGAGAACATTTTGTCAAGTGCACAGGATATTCGCCGTCTACATCTCACAAACACGCATCCAAAAATGAACAAATATCTACAATAAAGTTAGTCAATGCTGGCCCAATGCAAAGTCAACACAACACCTTCAGCAAGACAACCTTACAACCTTTTCCTGGAAAGGTTTCACAAAACATTGAAAGAAATCAATGAAAATCCACCATTGATCAAGTTGATTAAAGTATATATTAATATATATTTTACTAATGTCATTTCTGCCCTTACGAAACTTAACCATGGTTTTACTAGAGTTAAAACTTAAAAAAACATGGTTAATGTAGTAAAACCATGGTTACCACAAAATAACCATGGTTTTGACAACCATGGTTATCAAAAACCATAGTTAAACCATTGTTAATGTAGTAAAACCATGGGTTTGCTACTATTAATCAATACTATTAATAAAAAAATGGTTGCTGCACTTTTACCACAAAAAACATGGTTAATTTTTATAAAGGTGATTTGGACATTGGACAAACAATTATAAGCATAAGCAATATGTCTTAGTCCATTTACTAAAGAAAGTTGGGTTAAAGAGTTGGGTCAAAAATGGACGAACCTATCACGTTGCATTGTAATTTAATCTATGCTTGGTTGACCTAAAATGCTGGGTTGTTTTAACCCAATATTGGGTCAAATTTTCTGGGTTAACTTGAAAATAACCCAGCATTTTTAGAGTGCACAGTCTATTACTAACTTATATTTGATTATAAAACATGGGTTTAAGCTAGCAAATAGCACTGAATCAAACTCTGTAAAAATAATAAAGTCTCCTTAACGGAGTGATTTTCTGTTGTACTGAGTGATCTAAGCCCCATAGAGAGTTTCCCAGCAGGGTCGTGTAGCCGATTTCAATAAGCACTTGTGATATATTGGCACACAACGCCAGCGGGGATCACCTTCTATTTTTATCCAACCTTAATAATGCCATCCAATAACACGGGTCTCCACCAACACGCTTTCGTAAGAAATGCAGAGCTGCCGGGGAACAACAGGCTGGTGACATACCAGGAAAGATTAGATTACCCGTGGGACTGAAAGCACATGTCGATATCTGCCGCTGGACATCTGTTTGACAGTCAGGTTTAATTGGAGTGATGGAAATGATTTTGATAACTTGTTTAAATGGTGATGGTTTGGTAATGATTTTGTACATCCTTGTTTTTGGTTAGTTTATCCTCTGGATCCTCAAGTATTCTTAATGACCTGTGGCTTGTCCTGCATTGCGCGTGTGTGTTTAAGGTCATACTGATATCCATCTAGAAGTCTAGGTCAACAGTGTGTTGCTATCTGTGGGTTGTGGACCAGGTGTGTATGAGCATGATAATGAGTGAGTGGTGCCATATTGTCCGGACCTCTCTCCTTGCCCCCGGCTCTCATCAAGTGTTGGGTGGTTTATCTGGAGTGACTTAACATTAATCTACCCAGTGAAGATCTATCCAGTGTCATTATGATGAGGTCAACTGTTGACATCGTGTTCCCACGTTATAGCGTTTGGAAATGAATCATATTTACCTAGTAGTGCATTGAATAATGATTATGCAATAGCTAGATGAGTGCCTCATTTGTTTCAATTTGAGTAGAAACGGCAGTTCTCTGAATATTTTAAAGTAATTTACTGTTTATTTTTTAATGCCACCGCCAGGGCGCTGTGAAGCAGCTCGCATGGTTTAAATTCTTGGCCATTTTATGAAGTCATAATTAGGCAATGTCTTTTCATGGATGCTAAGAGCTTGTGATGTTTTGGCAAAGACTTTGCGGGCGATTCAGTGTTTGTTACGTGGAGCCGTTCAAAGAATTAAACTGCAAGAATGAAAAGGGTTTTTACACTGGCCGTGTTTCAATCCAAACGTGAAGCGATAAAATCTGGGTGATGGAAACCTAGCTCCTGCTATTTTAGTTCGAAACTTGGCACAGTTCACACAAAAAATGTGCAATGCGAAAGCCGTCATGCGCAGTCGGGAGCGCATCGGGGTACCGAACAGAGACTACCTGAAGGAGATAAATATGAAAATCACCTCATAGTCAGGTGCACACTTAGCCAAAGTAGCCTGTGCATGAGTTTTAGCCAATGACAAATCGACAACTGATGAACTGTATTCAAAAGCACATATGTGCAGCTGTCGATCTCTTTGTTGTGCATGATAACACCATGACATGAATGTATGTGTGTGTTGGTGATGACGTGAGATTAGCGCAGGTGAACCAGGGTTTGATAGAATCACATGAATTTGAAACCAGACTTAGTCGGTTCACTTTTTTCGTCTAAAACCGCACGGAAAAGGGTTCTTGTCACATGACCTGCAGTCCGCTCGCGGGATTCTGAAAAGTTTGAATGTTTTATGCGGTGCGGATGCGCCTGGAAAAAACTAACGCGATACGACCTCCTCACTTTCATTATGAGCGTGCATACCGTGTGGCTACATTTGAAATAACGAACGTGAGCGCTCAAAAGACGTGAAATGTGAATCGCCCCTAATGCTGCAGGGGGCGCTGGGAACATACGCACTAGGTCCGTAGTAAACGAGCCCAGTGTAAAAATGCTATAAGTGTGAAGTTCAAGTTTGGTTCAACCACTGGATCTTCTATGGTGGTGTTTCCCAAACCGGAGTTTAAATTGCATAAAACGTAAAATAAACATTTTGATTATCCTCGATTCGATTACATTTCCAATTCTAAGGTCACGATGCGATTCAATTTCACGATTTTTACTTTTTTTTAAAGACAAAAAATTCTATGCCATTTTATTATCATTATTATAGTTTCACATTAACATGCACATTGCGTGCTTTTCCTCGCATGAGGGTTTGTTGGCTTCACTTTACGCGAGAGAGCTTGTAGAGAGAGGATTCCTTCTTGCATGAGCATGGACTTAATGCACGCGTCTTGGACTGGCATCTGAAATAAATCCAGCACGTCAAGCAGCTGCGCTTCTCTCTGTCTCACGTGCACACGCTCTCGCATCTGTCCGAAGTCTAAACATAAACTAAAGTAGTAATCATTACGTATTTGTTCAGTTTTATGCGTTTTATGCGAGCTGAGGCAAAGTATCCCTTTTGTTTAAAATATAATCCGCTGCATCTTGGCGCCTCACTCTCGCGCACGTGCAGAGAGCTGCGCTCTGTCCGAAGTCAGATCACTAGGTAGTAATCCTGTTTATGATATGCATTACAAGGAGTTGTAGCAATACATCCCTCATGTTTAAAAAATAAGTTTTTCCCCCACTTGGCAAGCCGACCAGAAGTGATGTGGGGGCGTGGCAGCATCAACGATCCCATTTTTTTATTCTAAGTTCGAGGTTGTGACTTAATTTTGATCGATTTCAATTAATGTGTACACACTCATCGCTCTAGATTACTCGTGGGATTTAACTTTGTGTCATGCTAATTTTTAGCTTGAGTAAAATATTTTCAACTTGCGCAAAGATGCATTTAAGGCGAATATCACGTGTTTTTTGACAATCACATCACCAAATTGACGT
Organism: Paramisgurnus dabryanus; assembly: GCF_030506205.2. Lineage (NCBI taxonomy): Eukaryota > Metazoa > Chordata > Actinopteri > Cypriniformes > Cobitidae > Paramisgurnus > Paramisgurnus dabryanus. The sequence goes on from NC_133337.1 coordinate 26,859,184, forward strand.
CATTCGCATCACCCCACAAAAATTTGCGTCTATTTGCGTCTTTGCATTGACTTTGTATGTAATTCATTCGTGCAAATTGTTTAATTTGCATTTGATGTGTACGCCCTTTTATGCTGCGTTCAGACCAGCCGTGGTAGAGGCGTCAAGCGCAAGTGATTTCAATGGTAAGTCAATGTGAAGTCGCGTTGACGCGCGTCTGAAGGTCTTGCGGAGCAAATGAGGCGTTTAGCGCAACGTGGTAGACGCGATTCCGCCTCTTTTGCGCGAATTGAACGTTGCAGCGGGAAACGCACGAGTTGAAACATTTGAACTTTGGTGGAAAAACACGCCGCGTTAACCAATCAGGAGCTTGCTCTAGTGTTGACGTGATTACGGAAGAGTTGCAGAAGCCCTAAAGCAAACTTAAACGCCTTAAACGCGGCTGGTCTGAACCCAAGGTTACAGTACTAACAAATTATCTACAGTATTTTATTCGGTAAGTTATGTGATCATTACACAACACCACAATATATAAGAGAACTGAGAATTCATGCAAAATAGACAGATACGTTTAATGTACTAATAAAAAATAACCAGATTAAAACAGCTAAAATAGAAATGTTTTTTTTTTGTTAAACATGCAAAAGTGCTATTAAATTATCGAATTATTAACTTAAAAAATTCAGGGGGTACTTTAAGTAAATAATTAAGGTCTGAGGGATTCAGCTGACAAAAAATTAGGCATCACTGTGAAGAACCTTTTAAAGCACTTTAAAGCATTTTTAAATGTATATAATGTATTATAATATATAAGTTGCCTGTAACGTTCATTTCTAATTCTGTCTCTCATTCTCTGTTTTTTTTGTGCAATATATCTGTGGCAGATAGAGCCGATCTATAAGAGTTTCTTAGTAAAATCAGTAAAACAAAATATAAAAATGGAAAATCTAGTTACATTGACATAAATACATCACACGTAGTCGTACTCGCGTTGATGACTTAAAACAACACATGTTGTTCTGCAGCAATGAGGTGGAATCAAACTCGGGTGATGGAATCAAAGTGTGAAAACCTCATGCTGTATTCCAAAAATCCTTCTGTTTTTATATGACACGTCTTACTGTTTTAAAGACGGATGACCTGCGTTATCCCGGCACCGTGTGAATGTGTAATGTTCTCGCTGTGGTTTCCACAGTTTATCACACAGCAAGTGAGTCATCTTTTTCACATTTAGTGTGTTTTGTGCGAACACGCTAGTGTGGGTGTCCATGACTGATTTGTTCATCAAAAAGTCATCATGATGTGTTGGATTTGTCAAATTTGTGTGCAGCACATGTATATGTAGAGCTGGCAGTGGGAGAATTTTAAGTTTTGCCTGCAGAGGCACAAAGACCCTCGTCACTGAAGATTAAAATGTCAAAGGAAAGATGGCATCATTCAGTCATATCTCGCTCTCTCCTCCTCTGTCTTTGTCTTTTTGCACGCCATCAACCCCTTTCAAAAGACTTGTTTGTAGATGCACACTGTACTTCTGCGTACTGATAGTGTCTTTGGCCTCCAGCAGTAACGCATTTTTCATCTCATGCATATATGACTGGTGTAAAGGGTGCATGGATTGCCACAAACTACCACTTGCATTGGTATAAAATAAAACAGTGAAGAGGCACTGCATATTGTAGGTATTGTTGAAGACCAGCAAGCAATTATGTGTTTGAAAGATGTCGAATAGGTGTCCAAACACAGCCCAGATGTCTAGGCTAAATATGGGCTGTAAGTGAAAATTTTATAGATGTTTAACCGTAGCCCAAATATAAATTAAATCAAATAAATCAAATGAATAAATGGTTTACTTTGCTTACATGGAATGTTATTATACATCTCGCCAAATTACGAAAATTTGTAACCAATTTTCTTATTTTGGTTAGAAGTGGGTTACACATTACCGGACTATATTGGGTATATGGTTAGTTGTCCTTTCACTTCTTGGTTTTTAGTTTGTTAAGGTTGTTATGAGGCATACAAACCAAACGGGAATTCAACGATTTGCGTAAAAAGATTACGATCAATGCATGATGCTAATAGCCGCAAACTTGGTGATGCAAATGACGTGAATCGATCTGCGCAATTGCCACATAAACAAACACTATTCGGATCAAGCACGTCTTCACGCAAGTTGAAAATTTTTAACGCAAGAAAACAATTTGCATGACACAAAGTTAAATCATCTATACCAAGGAATGCAATGCTTCGCGTTTGGTGTGTACGCAGCATAAGTCAAGCAAGGTTTGATCTCGAACTATCTTGCATGGTGCAGGAAATATTCATCTGAATCACAGCAGTTTATTTCCAAGCTTGCTGAAGTTTGCATTGAAGATTTGTAGAATTTTTCCACTTGTTGTTGCTTTGTACTTTCAAATGGATAAATATTTCATTAGCCTGCTGGTAAAATAGTTTGTTTTTGCAGTGCAATTATCTGAATTATGTAAAGCATCTTTTGTATTTGTAAAGAGTGGGCCGGATGTGCCGCTGTATTTGCCATTGGGAATGAAACAACAAGTGTTACATTTTTAGCATTTCCTTTTTTCTGGATACGTAACTCTAAGTGGGTTGATGAAGAAGACTATAGGCAAAGTCAGTTCATCATTAATCAAACAGGATGTGGCCTGCCAGATAAAAGATGTCATTCAATTTGCGAATTGACTTTCGCTTTTAACGCCATCGATATCACCGTCTCTTAACCTGTCACTCACTCGTTCTCACTTTTGCTTTCCATCCCAATCCAATTTACGCTCTGTCGGGTTATGGGGAGTGTGATGTCATAAGGGGCGGATATCTCTCGTAACTTCTCACAGACGCAGTCGGTCATGGGTGTTGCATTCGTTTCTGTTGGTTTGACTAGTTGCACTGCCATTGAGATGAATGGCTTTTAGCTCAACTGGTAGAGCTTGGCACAAGCAATGCCAAAGGTATAAATTTGAATTATAAGGGAATATACATATTCATTAAACCAATAGCTTGAAAGCACCGTAGGTCGCTTGGATTAATGCATCTGCCAAATGCCTAAATGTAAATGAATGGGAATGTTATTGAATAAAAATTTCTAGATCTATATTAGGCTTCACTGGCTATTACAGGAGGTGTTTAGTGATTTTCTCCTTATACCCCTGTTTTCACTCCCCCATGGGACGTCCTGAATCTTTGCATTTAAATGCTGTCTGTGTATATGTGCAAGAAAGCCTATAAGTGCAAAGGTTCAAAAGCCATGTCGTGATTTATATTACATCATGTAAGTGCTATTTATAGTGGTAGTATACATGGCGATTGGATCTGCCCTGTTTTGGGGTCTTATTTATAAAACTGTGCATAGGATCCTTACTAAAAGTCTACGTACAAAAGCCAAAAATGGCATACGCCAAAAAATATAAAGACTTATACAACAAAGCAATGTTCTCTTTATAATTCAAAGATCACCTGCAAGTGTGCGTACATGAATCATCCTCTGATCCCACCCTGCGAGCTCATTTTCCCTTTAAGTTTGTTTTTTTATAGATCACAACCTTTGCGTGGAAACTGGCGTATGCACGCTTTATAAATGAGACCCGTGATCTTTCATGTATCATTCAAACATCTACCTCACTTGTGATTTTTTTCATATGTGTCCTTATGGCTGGATTTACACTGTTGATGGCCAGTTCCTGTAGATATACTGACCACTAACAGCTTAAACCACAGAGAAGGTAAAATTGTCATCCATTGCGCTGCTAAGAATCATTATGTGATTGCGGGTGGCATTCAGCTGAGTTGACGTCATTTGCTAACTAGAAGAAGTCTTCTCGGGTCCAAAGAAACATACATACCCGACACTAATCACTTTTTAACCAAACTCGATGTGCATAAATCCTTTTTTTTTTTTTAAGAAAGACCCGACCCAAGAAAATGAGACCCGAGTCCGACCCAGTGGCAATTTTTTAACCCAACTGGACCTGAAAGAAAACCGCACCGATGTGTGTGGCCTTGCATCCAATTTGGCCCAATGCTCCATTTATTTTCATTTGTAATATGACGACGAGCGCTCTTGGCAAACAGATGAGGGTTTGGAAAAGGACTCGATGCACACACGCAAGATGGTTTGGGTCTTCTCAGGTTTGTTCAAATTGTTGTTTCAAATTACTCAACGCCGATGCCGCTAAAATTATACCCGATCCGTGTCCAGGGCACACTTGTTACTTTTAGACCCGAACCTGCTCGGGTTGGACCCCAGGTTTTCGGATTGCAGTGGACCCATTAAGACCTCGTACTTGACACTGGAATATCCGATCTGTCCACTGACATGGCAAATGCATGTTTCTGATTAAATGAATAAATGTATATGATTTATTTCCAGGTATGTAAGAGACCTGAAACCAATCTGAGAATATTGGAATATTTTTTCTGCTTACACATTTGAGGGTCATATCTTTGAAAATTCATAATTGAGTCCCTTATTTTAAATGTAAATACAAATTATTACCAAGAAACAGATTTGCACTCATTTTCACATTCACAAAATATAGAAAGAAAAGAAATATCCGGCAGGTATCCAAGCTGCCCAAATACACTTCTAATAAAATAATATTGCCTGGCCATAATAACTGTGAAATAATGCATTCCATTTTCAGGCTGTGTTTTGCTCAAAGTGTTACAATGTCGAAAGAACATTTGAATATATTGTGCATGATTTCAAATGTTTCTGTGGGTTTGATATTTTGGTAATTTTATAGGCTGCTGGTGATTTATTTTATTAGATATATTCCCTGGTTCTGCTTGGTTATGTTGTGTGGCTGCCTCCATTAGAGAATGATAAAAATAAAGTTGCATAATTCTGATGTAGATTCCTCCGGAGAAAGTGGCTAGATTCCTGGTGACACGAAATGATAATAAATGAGAATCTCTCTTTTTCTCCTACGTCTTCTCCCACAGCGCTCATAGGGAGGTCTATCGCATTTCCGTTCTCTTAGTGTTTGTGTTGAACGTAATGAATGTGTTCAAATGGGTACTGTTTTTTCAATGCATTTTACCATGTTATTTAAATTATCCCTACAGCCACACTTGACTGTGTCCCTGACATTCATTTGTATTTTGTTTGGAGTTCAATTCCTTTCATTTGTTTCTTTTAAAGAACCAGTCCAGGTTTACATTCACTGTGTTTCACTTAAACTCTCATGCGTTGGTGTTAAATGTTGTTTTGTTTTCATTGTGTATTTTAACTATGGAACTATTATTCCACTGTCTTGGCCAGGACTCCCTTGAAAAAGAGATTTTGAATCTCAATTCCTGGTAAAATAAAGGTTTATAAATAAATAAAGATTTGTGCAAAACTTATATTCTAAATGTCGACAAAAGACTACGCGACTGAAGTTTTAAGTCATTTCAAACATCACGTCGACTGATGTAGGTTTACTAATATCAAATCCACCGCACTAGGCATTATTTTAGGAGATGTAAGAGTGTTATCCTAACATTAATGCCAAGGAAATCCTCTTAAGGGCCATTTACATCATAGCGATAACTATAATAATAGGGATCACTTTCTGAGCATTTTTTTTCCTACCTTATGAACGATAAACCATTGCAACTAGAGGTCTTCTCGGGTCCAAAGAAATGTACCCGACCCGAAATGACCCGAATCACTTCATACCCGAACCCGAGGTGCATAAATAAATTTTTTTTAAAGAAAGACCCGACCCGAGACAAACCCGAGAAATTTAGACCCAAGTCCGACCCGAACTAGTGAAATTTTTTTTTAACCCGACTGGAACCAAATGTAAACGGCACTAACGTGTGTGCATTCTGCAGACCCACCCGCAGCAGTCAGACAGAAAAAAACTCCGGTGGCCTTGCAACCAATTTGGCGAGCTGCTCCACACGTTTTACTTTGTTATCTGACGACGACACCAACGTAACTGCTAAAATGTACATTTATAATTGACTGACATGTTTGTCTCAACGAAAATGAACCTTCCGACAAATGTCGCAAATGCTCTTGGCAAACAGATGAGAGGTTTGAAAAGGACATTGACGCACACAGGCGAGAGAGTTCGGGTCTTCTCGGGTCTGTTCAGGAAAAACACATTAATTTTTAAATTACCCGAGACCCAATGCCGCTATTATTGTACCCGACCCATGTCCGAGGCACATGTGAAACTTTTAGACCCGAACCCGATCGGGTCTCGGGTTGGACCTCGGGTTTTAGGATCTAAGTGGACCCGTGAAGACCTCTAATTGCAACCTGATCTCACAAATTTCCGTGGTATAGTCACATAATAGTTTGCTCATTTATCTGTGTCAATTTCACAGATCTCTGCGTTTTTCTGTGTCCGTTTCACGTGTTGGTTACTCAATTGTTTTTCCTATTTTCTTACCATTGTCGCGCGGGTTTGGGGTTAGAACAACTTTCTGTTACATAAAATGACATCCTAACCCAAACCCAACTCTAACCCTAACGTCAGGCAACAATTGTTTAAAAATCTGGAAAAAAATTGTATAAACCAATAGTTAAAGTGACATCCTAACCCAAACCCCAAATCTAACCCCAAACCCACACGATAATGTTTTTAATATAGGAAAAACAGTTGAGTAACCAATACGTGAAAAAGAAAGTCTGTGGTACGGACACGGAAAAATGCGGAGATCCATGACAATGACACGGATAAATGAGCAGAATATTCCGTGACTATACCACAGAACTTTGTGAGGTCATGTTGAACAGCCAATCAAATATATTTGAACTTCATGTGCTTTGCGCAAGTTTGTGCGAATCAGCAAACATTTTATCATTAACGTCTGGTGATGTGGAAGCTATCGTTATAGTTAACGTTATGTTTATAATTATAATGTGAATGGCGCTTTATAGACCGTTGGCAGTGACAACATAAACAAGTGGCTTTCGTGGTCATCACATAACTTCCGGTAAACACTGCTAAGAATAAAAAACAACAAAGTCCTTTTAAAGTAGTTTATTTATATAAAGAGCAAAATATACAACATGTAGATTACCTAGGAAACCAAAACATTTGTTATTTTCGACGAGGTATTTGTTCAAGAGTTCGGTTTAGCAGCTAGTCAGACCATTCAACAAAATGAAACCGGAAGTAAAGTTCGGACCAGACGCGTATCGCGTCAACGCACGTGCGTCCGATTAAACCGTCTACACTGTACTGAAAATGCGAAAAAACTGTTTCCATTGCAGTTTTGCAAAATACACCTTTTCCGAATTGCCTGAGAAACCACCTCATGCAAGCGTAAAAACGATATATGGTAGTATTTGCGAAATTGACGTATTTTCAATTTGCGCAATTTGAATGTTAATGTAAACGCAGCTACTGTCTAGTCATTGAAACCGCTTTGTTTCTGGATGTACATGTAATTGCAGAAGTCTGGAAAGCAAGAATTTGGTTTTATTGGGTTTTAACAAATCAGTACCTTACAGACCTGAGCAAAACCTCCCTTTAGAGATGTCATCTTTTGTAGAAATACTATTAAAAAACGTAAAATAATGTTTTTTTTTGACCATTTACTCTTCATCTCAAGCTTAGTCTAACAGAGGTCAGTCTATAAAATGAGTCCTCTGGATGATTTTAAGGTAAAAAAATTTAAGTCTTTACGACATGCGATGTTTCAAATCATAAGGAAATCTGGGTATTATTACATGCAAGACATTAAATGTAAGTGCCGCCTGAGAAAATCCAGGTGTACGTGCTGTACGGCGACATCTGTTGTGTTGTTTTGCTACAGTGCTCGTTCAAAGGAAAATCACACAATAAAACAGCCATTTAGAGGACGGTTTACAGAGCCCACACCTGCATTGTATGCTCAGTAAATACACCATTTTGTGAAAACAGGAAATGGTAATGACAAAACATGGCATGCCACAAACACAAGGACTTCGGCGGCACGGATCATCACCTTTCATCGGCACCCCTTGCATAATTTGCTTATGAACTACTAGTGTATTCGCACAAGGTTTGCTTAAGCGAAAATACAATGAGAAGAGAGATAATAACTCAACCCAAAGAGAGACAAAGAGATAATAAAAGAGAGACCTTGGGGCTCCTAATTCTCCACTTGGGTTTGAAAGAAAAGCTCTCAGAGATTTCCTTATCGGTTTTGACACGAGAGGACACAGACGCGCTGGTGCATGGAAGCTCTACAAACATTATCCCAAACAGCGGGGGTTTATCTACTTGTTTTGTATCCCACATTGGTTAAAACGGCTAAAGATACGGCATATAAAATATAGGCCTTATCTTTACCCTCTTTCAACCTCTACTTTGAGGTTTCCTTTAGTACTGCCAGCACTACATCATCTGGAGGCGACCGTCGTCCACGTTTATGATTCCTGCAGCTCCATCCCATGAATTCGTATTTCCAGCCCTCACTCGCTGGACCAGAAAACCTTTCTTATTCGGTCTGTTTTTTATCTTGTGATTATAATGCTCTCCGGCCCTGTGCCGTGTTCATGTAACCCTGCTCTCGCTCCTTCATACTGGAGACATAATTTACCTGCCACTCAGGGTAAAGCAGATATGCCAGACCTGAAGCATTGAGTTTCTAGACTCTGATTGGTCAACAACTCCCTGCGGTCAAATATGTTTTGTGTTATTGCTGCCAAATTGCATATACAATATGTATATATTTTTGTATCACTCTTCGGTTTCTATTCTCACATAGTAATATAATTTTTAATCATCATTATCGTTTAATGTTTTACTTTCTATAAAGAAAATGCACTTGGCAGCACTGATTAGCTTGCAGCAATGAGTGCCGATGATATCAATATTGATTATCTATACAAGTCTTCCCTTTATCGATTATCAATAGTGCATCACGTTATATTAATTAAGCAACTTGAAGGCTGAGCTCTCATCGGGGAGTTGGACGTTAACCCGCATCATAACCCGCAATGCATCGACCAGACTCGGCGGTGATCGATCAAACTTAACTCGATATGTGTGGATTTTTCTCTCTTTTGCATCATCTTTACATCACCATCTATTCACGTCTGACTGACTTGTTCATTTTATTCACACTTTGTTTACCACGTCTGCTTTCAAAGAACTCGCCGTTGACATCCCATAAACAGGCTGAATAGTCACCACGGCCTTGGAAATATAGTGGATCTTTTTCGGAAACCTTTAGTGCAGGGTTGGGGGTGATTTTCACCTGAGTTATAGCATTGATGGGCGAGTCTGTAAATCTGACCCATTGCTGTAGAGCTGCTTTCTCAAAGTTCAGCAGCCTTTGAGAAATATGATATAAATAAGCTCGATTAATTAGCCCGGCTATCATCTCCCGATGGGCTTCTGTACTGAACTTTTTTTATGAGTCGAATAAACGTCCAGACACTACACTGTTGCAATGCATACACTTAAAGGTGCCAAAGAACGCATTGAAATAATCTGTTCAATTGTTCTCTGATGTCTGCATAGAAGGTCTGTGGCTTTATTAAGTGCAAAATGATCCAGAGATGGTTTTACATGTCCCTATATTGGACTTCAGAATGAAATGGTCTTTTTTATCTTATTCGGAAAGGTCATGAATAATAACATTGAGCTCTGCTCTGATTGGCTGTTTCTCCTTCAGTAGCTCTGTGTGTTTGTAAACAGATCTTATGTTTGAGCCTGAATCAGATGAAGATTCATAATTTGAGGAATAATCAATAGTTTGGAGATTGTTAATGGACGTTTCTGAGTGGTAACGTAACTGTAACATCAATAGTAGAACTTCAGCCTAAACGCTAGCATATAGCATTTACTAGCATATACTGCTAACTCAGCAGTCACAAGTTTGTTTTTAGCAACATTGTAACATTGTACTTGATTTAATGTGTAATTTAATGTTGGGGCGTACAGCTCGACTGTGACTTCAAAGTTGGTGTTATGTTGAGATTGGCCAGTTTTTCCAGCTGTCATCACTGCAAAAATGACTTTCTTACTTAGTATTTTTGTTTTGTTTTCAGTAAAAATATCTAAAAAATCTTAAATTAAGATGTATTTCTTGATGAGTAAAATGACCTAGGAAAATAAGTTTAGGTTTTAGACAAAAAATATCAAATTTAAGCGAATTTGTGCTTAAACCAAGCAAAATAATAATAATCTGCCAATGGAATATGAAAAAAATTCTTGAATTAAGTGTTTATGAAAAAAGTCAACTTATTTCAAGATTTTAATTTAAGAATTTTTAGATATTTTTACTGAAAACAAGACAAAAATATTAAGTAAGACAGTCAATCAGTTGAGCTACATCACTGCAAAAAATTATTTTCAAGAAAAAATGTACTTAGTATAATTTAATTTGTCTGGTTTTCAGTAAAAATATCAAAAAATTCTTAAATTAAAACAAGCAAAAAAATAATATATATATATATATATATATATATATATATATATATATATATATATATATATATATATATATATATATATATATATATATATATATATATATATATATATATATATATATATATATATATATATATATAAAACCTGCCAATGGAATAAGAAACTTTTCTTGAATTAAGTGTTTAGGAAAAAAGTAAACTTATTTCAAGAAAATATTTCTTATTCCATTTGCAGATTTTAATAAAAAATAAGATATTTTTATTGAAAACAAGACAAAAGTAATAAGTAAGACCGTGTAACAATCAGTTGAGCTACGCACTGCAAAAAAAATGATTTTCAAGAAAACAAATTCTTAGTATTTTTGTCTTGTTTTCAGTAAAAATATCAGAAAATTCTTAAATTAAGATACTTTTTCTTGATGAGCAAAACGACTCAAGAAAATAAGTCTAGTTTTTAGACCAAAAATATCAAATTTAAGTGATTTTGTGCATAAAACAAGCAAAAATCTGCCAATGGGGAAAGCAAAAAATTTTGAACATTTTTCTTAAACACCAAAATTCAAAAAAAAATCTTACCCCATTGGCAGATTTTTTTCTTGTTTTATGCACAAATTTTATATTTTTGGTGTAAAAACTAGACTTTTTTTTCTTGAAAATAATTTTTTGCAGTGCTGGACTTATAAAAAGGATTTGTCAAATCTAGCCGTTAGATGAAGAAACCAAACCCTACAAATTTGAAGTAAATGAAAGCAAAGCTGTGAGGGGAAAGAAACACAAAAGCTACTTGAAATGTACAAAAATGAATCATGATTATAAAAAGAGATTTTGTGCACTTTTGTTCTCTGCTAAGACATTTGAAAACATAGTTCTGCTGGCTCTCTATGTAAAGCCCAAGACTACTGTATGACCTGAGACTAAGACAAAACGTAAGGAACGACATTTTCATCGTATCCCTCGCAGCCTAGTTTTCGTTTACGTCAACCGAAACGTCATCTGCTTTGACTCTGGTCTATATCTCACTGTGGACGGCGTCTTTGTAAGTTTGCACGTTGCCATGCGTCTGCATGTCATCGACTCGGTTTCGTTTCCAAACACGGTAACACTGTCTTTATCCCCGGTGATCTCCGCAAACCTGCCTGCAGTGATATCAGGTTTTGATTTCTTTGTTTCTCTCTCACGTGTTAAATATTCATGCACTGTTTTGTGTTGTAAGTAGACTCTTTTATCGCCATCTCTCTCTCTCTCTCTTGTTTGTGCACCTGTCTCATAGGGAGACGCACTGTGTGCAGACAGACGTTGAAGAGGCATCACAGTTACTCTGAGATCTTCTAACAGTGTTCACGCTCGGGTGTTAAACACACCGGCACTGAGCAGATTTCTCAAGGTTGGTTTAGTCGGGTTACGGGAGCAAAGAGTTCGGGTGCATTAGGTGTCAACTTTTTGGTTTTAGCTCCATATTCTGCCAGATTTGAAGGATTGTCCTGTGCTACAGAACAAATGGCCAGGATTTTTAAAGGGATAGTTCACCTTTTTTTCACCCATATGTCATTTCAAACCATAGACTTTAAAAAATATGGACGCAGTGTCTGTGACGTCACCCATATGTTTGTGAAGAGCTTTTTTGAAGCCAATTGGCAGGGCATGCCATCGCGATCTTGGCGTCACCGTGCATCGCTCGTGGATAATCAAAAATGAGTATAGAGGTGGGACGTGGATGAAGCTGAGGAGCTTTTATGCAGACTTTACAGCTTAATATAATTTAAAGAGAGTGGCAAAATTAGCTATACAGACCAAAAACACTGTTTGTACCAAGCTGTAAACATATTATTTCCTGCTTTAAAGTTGGGCATTTTAACATGAGGGAGTCTATGGGAATTGACTCTTTTGAAGCTAAGCTCTAGTGGCCAGTTGATGAATTGCAGTTTAAGTCGCTTTCGTGTTATAGAGATAGAAAGGTTTCCCCTTGTTTGAAACCCATTATTGTGTAGTCCATTTGATTGTTGTGCTGTACCTGTAGAGTATTTTTAGCTGATAAAGCAGTGCAAATTCATTTTGGATAAATACCAAACGCTTCAATCTGTCTGCTCATATAAGAATTGCTTTTGCAATCCACACACTTTACACATCATTGATATTTTTGTGGATGCGTCCGTAAGATGTTAAGGCATTAAAGATAGCAGGGGGATGAGAGGGGAACGTTGGATCAATTCCCAGACAGTGGGTTTGTTGTGCGGTCTGAAGACGAATGCATTTGGCACCGTGACGACTCCGGGAGAAATTGTGTGGTTCGGGGTGGTGGGGACAGATACAGATATCGTAATCACCACAGAGATCACAGCGTATACATCTGGAAAACAGACTGCCCAAGTGCTTCCTATCAGTATTTGCTTGCGCTCTCTCCGATGTGTTTTTTGATGTCAAACCATGGGATACATTTCTAAGTAACAGATGTAACTCTTATCATAGGTGTCTGAAATATTTTGCCATTGTGTCTTGAACTCTAACTTATGGCTTAAACAAAGCGATTGACATCAGATAGAAGTGTTTTTTGTTACTTATGTGGTGTTTGCAAAAAATAACTTGTAAGATCAATGTCAACAGTTATTACAATGTGTTTGCTTTTATTTATTTCATTCATTTTGTTTATTTTTGGCTTATGGTTAGATACATTTGCCTTGTTTTTGCTTAGATGTCTGGGCTGTTTTTGGACCCCCATTAGATGTCTTTTAAACACAAAATTGCTTTCTGTAAAGTCATTATAAAAAGTTTACCTGTTGACGCCGATAGCCGACATATAGCATCAGTGTGCTCACTGCAACTCGAGTTCGATTCCCGTCTCTGAGGTTTTTTGCGGATCACGGTCCCCTATCTCCACACAACACTTTCCGCACCACTATACGGTCTAAATAAAGGCCAAAAAGCAAACATATCATAGTCAAACCTAATTCCTGTCCGCCATTTTGATTTATATTAAAAACCTACCTTTTTGAACTCCTCCTAGAGTTTTTCTCAGATTTGCTTGAAGTTTGGTATGTATCATCTAGGCTGTTTACACTTGGCATTAACATGCGTTTTCGTCGATCGGATCACAAGTGGACGATGTTAATGCCAGGTGTAAACGGTGTTCAAAACGTTTTGAACGCGTCCACTTTCGACCACTTTCAACCACATCCAGAGGTAGTTGAAACCACTTTCGATCGGATCGCTTTGGAGTTGTGGAACGCAATGTGGTTGAATGTGTTCGAACAGCCACACGCGACCGCCTTCTCTCCGCCCATTTATCTAATCTGAGGTATTAAACACAAGTTTTACGTCTTTTTTTTACTTCTGGCGTGAACATACGGTGAACAGCGCTATTTTTAGCCTTTCATTGATAAAACTACTGCGGGTGTTCTCCGTAGTTTCGTTTTGAAAGCGTGTGAAAGTTGCGCGATCCTATTTCATCAATTGCGCTGAAAATTCAGAGAAAGCTCCAACATATAAACGTACAAAACACTGTGCAGCATGTATACTTGCTAAACAAGCAGCGGACTTCGACATAATATTAGTTTGCGCCCATATAAACTCATAATTACTCCCGCTCGCGTTTGAATGACAGCAGAGAGACTCGCCCACCGTCTCACAGACCGTCCCCTCACAGTATTTGGGACAGAATCGGTCGAAAGTGGACAAAAGAGACGGATTTAAATACCAGGTGTAAACGTAATGTGTCTCTCTCGTCCACTTGTGATCCGATCGATGAAAACACATCTTAATACCAAGTGTAAACAGCCCCATAGAGCCACTACAAACAAAAAGTTATAATAAAGCTTTTTGGTAGTCCAATCCGTTCTTGTTTAACACAACAATGAATTTTGGCGAGCACGAACCTTGGTGTATTGACGTAAAACTTGGCAAATGTTTCTATAGTCATGACTTGCTCAGTTTCATCACAGCACCACATAGTGGCCTCAAGATATAAACATTTTTTATTTTTACTTAAAACTACTGAAAACTAAAATATTCGCAGTCATCGTGGATGATTCCTTGAGGGATGCAATTCCCAATGTCGGCCATTTTAGGTGTACAAAATGTCCTAATGTTTGTGTATTGATATGAAAATTGTGACATCATTACAGTCATGACCTCAGGGTGCATAAACAGTTTCATCACAGCGCCACCTAGGGGTCCCGAGATGTGAAAAATAGCTTATTTTTGCTCATATCTTTGGAAAACATCAGAGTTTTTTCCCCAAACAAATCTTATTGTCCAATTGTATGCTTGTTGGACATAATTGCTGCTAGCAGCTTTATTTTATTTTTGTTTGATTCCTGATATAATACCAGAACAAATTAATAAATATTTATTAATTGTATTATTCGCTTTGCATAGTGTCCACATTATCACTACGGATGTGTATTCTTTTCAAATCTTTTAATGGCCCATCGTCAATAAATTCTTATTTGCTGCATGTGAACAAAATCTGTTATTCTCGTTACCATTCATCACATTTCATATAAAACCTTCAGGTCAGTTTCTCAAACAACCCAATTAATTTTAAAAAGCCTTTACTTATTTAGCCAATTATTAACAATCTTTCTTAGCAACTGCCTGTCCTCTGGCTTTAATAAAAGGTCTCTGTTCATCTAAGACCAAGTCACGGCTAGCCAATGGGTTGTAGTGAAAGTATGGATGTTGGATGGATACCGTGCTGTTTCCACAGGCCTTGAGCAGCCGATGGGCCCACTGTGGTTATTACAAGACCAATACAATCAGCCCTCATTCAGTCTCTTCAAATGAGTCTGCAAATGCAATTACAATGCAAGAATCAACCGAAGGGTGGGGAGAGATGTTGGGGAGGGCAGTCGTAGTCCTGGCAGACAAGAGAATTTAATTAAAACGGAGCAGATTTGACTCCCTCTTTCTCTGTGACTAATTTTATTTCTTAACGACTTTCCATCTTAGATCTGACGGAAGTCACGCAGAAGTCAGAACCGTGGGTCTCCCACATCCTCTTTATCCCTGTTGAGTTAATTCATCCAGATAATTTTGTCGGTTCCAGCAGTGAGAAAATGATCAGTGGGGTAATTCCTGCAAATTTTATTAGACGTCTCTTTTATAAAAACACACACTCGTGGTGGGTTTACATACAGTAAGGTTCTGTGTGCATGTTGCATCAGACTTCTGACCTTTACGGGAAGAGAAACACTGCTCTGGTGTCAGCACTAATATCAGCAGATGTCCTACAAACCCATTATACCTTGACATTCAGCCGACTCTTGGCTCGCACAGCCGTAGATCTCATTGGTACATGTGCATACTCTCACACACACAACACTTACCGAAGCCTCATTTCAGGTATCTGCAAACAAAAGTATTAGACTTTGGCACATAAATTATATTGCATTTTTTGTACCACAGACATGAATGGTATATCAAATCTTGTGGCTTGTTGAGAAGAAAAGTGAGCTTAATGTGACCTTGCCTGTGAAAACCCATCTAAAGTCATAAAGGAAAGAACATTCTGTGAAAATAAAACCTTGGGTAATATGCACACCGGCAGCTGGCGTATGTTTTCAATTGTTTCCAATGGAACCGCAGCGTTTAAAAAAAAGCCAGCAAGTGATTTTTTTTGCGCTGAAAGCCAGCTCTCGTGATTTTTCATCGCTGAGCGCGGCGAGTTGAAAAATATGGGTGAAAAGCTCAGCTCGTCAATGTCAGTTCTCTCACAGCCATCCAATCACAGTGAAGGAGGGGCGGGATAAATGTCACAACAACCAACCAGCTTCAACCAGTTCAACGACTGATAAAGCAGAAATATCACAGCAACAAAAGCGCTTAGCTGAAAAAAGCTGTTTTTTGAGCCACTTTTATGAGCTTTGGTGTGAAATCTCTAAATATAACCTTGAAAACGCAACTTAACAACATAACCAAAATATGTTTTAAATATATGCTAAATACATTTTGTAGAAAATTAATTAAATTAAATATATTTTTGAATTTGAAAATTATTTAGTTGTAACTTTCATAACTTAACACACACTCACCTAAAGGATTATAAGGAACACCATGCTAATACTGTTTTTGACCCACTTTCGCCTTCAGAACTGCCTTAATTCTACATGGCATTGATTGAACAAGGTGCTGAAAGCATTCTTTAGAAATGTTGGCCCATATTTATAGGATAGCATCTTGCAGTTGATGGAGATTTGTGTGTTGAGATCTGGTGACTGTGGGGACCATTTTAGTACAGTGACCTCATTGTCATGTTCAAGAAACCAATTTGAAATGATTCGAGCTGTGTGACATGGTGCATTATCCTGCTGGAAGTAGCCATCAGAGGATGGGTTCATGGTGGTCATAAAGGGATGGACATGGTCAGAAACAATGCTCAGGTAGGACGTGGCATTTAAACAATGCCCAGTTGGCACTAAGGGGGCTAAAGTGTGCCAAGAAAACATCCCCCACACCATTAAACCACCACCACCAGCCTGCACATTGGTAACAAGGCATGATGGATCCATGTTCTCATTCTGTTTACGCCAAATTCTGACTCTACCATCTGAAAGTCTCAACAGAAATCGAGACTCATCAAACCAGGCAACATTTTTCCAATCTTCAACTGTCCAATTTTGGTGAGCTTGTGCACATTGTAGCCTCTTTTTCCTATTTGTAGTGGAGATGAGTGGTACCCGGTGGGGTCTTCTGCTGTTGTAGCCCATCC
The DNA here is from genome assembly GCF_030506205.2 of Paramisgurnus dabryanus. Taxonomy (NCBI): domain Eukaryota; kingdom Metazoa; phylum Chordata; class Actinopteri; order Cypriniformes; family Cobitidae; genus Paramisgurnus; species Paramisgurnus dabryanus. The sequence continues at coordinate 26,876,247 of NC_133337.1, forward strand.
ACCTAAAGGTTGTGTGTGTTGTGGCTTCACAAATGCTTTGCTGCATACCTCGGTTGTAACGAGTGGTTATTTCAGTCAAAGTTGCTCTTCTTTCAGCTTGAATCAGTCGGCCCATTCTCCTCTGACCTCTAGCATCAACAAGGCATTTTTGCCCACAGGACTGCCGCATACTGGATGTTTTTCCCTTTTCACACCATTCTTTGTAAACCCTAGAAATGGTTATGTGTGAAAATCCCAGTAACTGAGCAAATACTCAGACCGGCCCGTCTGGCACCAACAACCATGCCACGCTCAAAATTGCTTAAATCACCTTTCTTTCCCATTCTGCCATTCAGTTTGGAGTTCAGGAGATTGTCTTGACCAGGACCCCACCCCTAAATGCACTGAAGCAACTGCCATGTGATTGGTTGATTAGATAATTGCATTAATGAGAAATTGAACAGTTGTTCCTAATAATCCTTTAGGTGAGTGTATATTTCAAAAAGTATTTCAGGGGCAACAAATACATTTCTAATTTTACAACTAAAATAGAAAGAAAATAGATTTTTCCTAGCCAAAATATAAAAGTTTGTATAAAATTTATAAAATGTAAAACGTACACGTATATTTTTGCAGTTAAGAATATATTTAATTTTAACTTTATACATGTTATTTTTACAGGTTTGTAACATACAGAGTTTTTTTTCCAAAGGGACATGAATATAAATGCTTAAAATATATTTCAAAATATTAAAAAATGGTAAAAATATATTGATAAAAATAATTTTTTGTAAACATATTTCAGAACATTTTTTTGTAATATACTGTATTTAAAGTTATATTTAAATTATTTTGCTGTATGGGAACCTAGATGGTAAAATGACTGCTATTGCTTGCTGGGTTTCTGTTTGGTACCAATAGCCTCCAGTTGGGCCAGAAAATCTTAGATGAACACCTTAGGAAAAACTTTGAAATACTCTAAACACCATTTTCATTTTCTTTAGAAGTTAAAATTTTTCTTTAGAAAATGTGAAAATCTACTCAATTCTGTTTTCAGTTCATGCAGACGGACAGTAAGACAGGTGTGCAGCGCTCTGCATTGTGTTGCAGTGATGTGACTTTGAACTGATGCTCTCTCTGGAGATTTACATGAGCAAACTGTCTTTGAGACATTCAGTGGTGGATTATGGAGACAGCTTGTAATTAATTTTGTTTATCCGCTCACCTTTCCTTCATGTACAGCAAACTAATCTGCTTTTATAACAACAGACAGCGATGGCAAATAAACACACAAGCACACACCACATCACAAAAAATCCGTTTGCTGCTGTTATAAAGTCCAAAGTATAATTCAGCCATCCGTGTTTGTGTGCTGCCGCCAGTAGGGGTCCGCCACAACAATTCCAGGATTTTTCTCTATAGTAGAGATGCGCGGATGGGCCATTATTTCATCCGCAACCGCATCACAAAACTCATCATCTGTCCGCAATTCATCCGCACCAACGTTTTTGACCAAATCTCAAAACCGCACCCGCCCATCATCCACTGAATAAAACATTATTTTTCATCACGTCATCCACCCGATCCGCGGTTTGACCGCCAACCGCACGTCTCTACTCTATAGGGGGACCTCAACAATTTACAGTTTCATTGCAGGGGCTCTAAACAATCCCAAACAAGGCATAAGGTTCATATCTAGCCAAACCATCATCAACATCTCGTTTTGCACTAGCCATGTGATGCGCCAGCGTGACCTTAAAAAGCTGCATTGAAACTGTAAATTGGTGAGGTCTATTAAAGTCCACTATTTTCGTTGTGTGCAAAGGTAGATTAACTACTTTTCTTATTTTAAACCCAATTTGCAAATGTCCTGTAAAAGGCGCCACTCAGTGCTGCCCTCTGATGGTCTGGTAGAGTATAGAAATCATTTGTACCGTGCACGTGTCGAACTCAGGATTTTGTGCTTATACGCGGTTTAATATGCTTTTGAAGCTGTGCGGACACATGCGCGCGGAAGTGGAAAGTGAAGTATGCCCTTAAGTCAGATTCAAAATTAAAATCAAACTGAAACACACACTTATTCTCTCTCTCTCTCTCTTTCTCTTTCTCACACACAGTTGTCCTTGGTAGTGAAATATAGAAGAGAAAAAGTTTAAGGGAGAAAAACAAAACAGGACATTTTTGACAACTGCAGCCATACAGAGTTGTGTTTCTGTGAAAGACCCGTCCACACCCTGACTCTCCTCTTCCATTTCTGTCTCACTCCACTGACACATCCTTCCTCCACATGTTTTAAAAATCTCACCCTGCACCTCTTCATCTGTTTTCCTCGTATTTCTATGGAATATTGTTGGAATTTGAGAAGGTAGTATGAAGTAGGCATCTGCATGTGCACATTATAACAATGCTTAGCATTAAAGGTGCAGTGTGTAATTTTTAGAAGGATATTTTGACAGAAATGCAAAACAATATACAAAGCTATATTATCAGTGGTGTATAAAGACCTTTCATAATGAACCGTTATGTGTTTATTACCTTAGAACGAGACCATTTTATCTACATAAACCGAGGGTCCCCTTACGTGAAAGGCGCCATTTTGTGCTGCCATTTTTCTACAGAAGCCCTTAAAGGACAATTTTTTTTTATACTAAGTTGTCTCCGACGATGACATGTTTGTTTGGTGGCGGCTACTGTAGCTTCTGAATGTGTTTCAAAAGCGAGGGCTGAGTCGTGGACTAAGCCGTTGGATGCAATTCGCAACCTCACCACTAGATGCCGCTAAAATTTCCACACTGCACCTTTAAGAAAATCTTTTTGTATTTATTGCATTGCATTTTGTATGTTCAGGGATGACAGATTGATTAGCAGATATGCTATTTATGACTGGATGTAACTTTTGTTACTTTCAAAAAAAAAAAATGGTTCTGCTATTGACTTTTTTTGACATATATATATATATATATATATATATATATATATATATATATATATATATATATATATATATATATATATATATATATATATATGTGCTTGTATATATGTATATGATATATATATATATATATATATATATATATGCTTTTATAGAAAATAATAGAATGCAGGCTTTACAGCACACTCATCTTTATTTTATGTATTTGTTTGTGCACATGCAATCCATTTACAATTCAATAAAAAAACATTTATGAGCAGTCAGTGTCTTCTGTAAACAGTTATTCATAGACCGTGATTCATTACAAGCCAAAAGCAACAGCCCATATATTGCAGACTTAGCTTGTGCAAGACCCTTTTCTCCAAATGCTAATGGATTTTTAACACATAAGCTTCTGTACTAGCATGCACACACAAATGCACAAATACACACACCGCTGCTGTTGCTCAAAAACCATCTGTACTGCGTATGAGCAGGTGAATAAGAAACATCTCAGCCCAACTGTATTATCTGAAAGTCTTAATCTCGCTGGCCTCTACCGAGGCTTTATTCACAGCGACCGGATCCATCTGTGCTCTCTTTGACTGTCGTCGGGGCTAATTTGTCCTTCGTCCTCGTTTCTAATAGGAAGTCATTTGGGCCACATAAGGATTCATTATCCTAACAAGTCTTAGAACAGATGGGCTCACATTACCACGGCGTTCACCTTGTGAGAGACAGAACCGTGTAAAGGGTGATACTGAAGAGAAGAAATTGTGAAGAAATAAATGTGTTGTTTTCAGGTAGAGGGCTGGGAACAATGTATAGGACGGTTCACATTTAGTGCCGCTTTTCTTCTCATTTCTGACACGGTATTCTGAAAAGTATTTTCCCATGGCTGCAACGCCGACGTGCCTGGGAAAAAAGTGCGTGTTGTGTTGCGACTGCATCGCTCTCTATTTGAGCGTGCTTGTCGCGCATATGCATTCATAATAATGTATTTTGGTGCACAAAAGACACGAGATGTGAACAGCCCCTAGCTTGTACTACACGACAATGTACTGGAAACTAAACATTTTGTGTGCAGATGACAATGTTGTCAAATAAATCCCTGTTCACGGATCTGTTACGTAAACTACTAAAAACTAGTGCTGGGCAAAGATTAATCACGATTAATCGCATACAAAATAAAATAGATTTTTTGCATAATATATGTATGTGTACTGTGTGTAATGATTAAGTATATTTAACCACACATACATACATATATTCATTTAAAAAATAATACTTTTAATAAAAATACACACATAAATAAAAAATAAATGTGTGTGTATTATGCAAAAAATCTCTTTTATTTTGTATGCGATTAATCCCGATTAATCTTTGCCCAGCATTACAACATTATATTACGCATGTTAGGCCAGTAGTTTGCAATATCACGCAATGTCTCAAAACGTAGTCACTGTTTTCACAAATACGTAATTTATACGTAATAGTGGTTTTATTTTAAAAATTGTGCTTTTTTTAAACCCGTATTCAAAACTATGCATTCCCCGGCCGTCAAAACAATGTTGTCATGTAAATGAAAAACCAAAACTCATAAAAAGGTTTTTCATTTAAAAGCAGTATCATGTAAACGCCCCCTAAGGTAGCGTGGACGCCAAATTGATTAAACCGGTGGCTGGCGTATGTTTTCAGGTGTTTCAAGTTGAAGCGCCGTGCTTTTTTTCCACGCCGAAAGTTGAAAAATTTACAAAAATGTAATGCTCACCTTATCAATGTCACTTTTCACTCAACCGTCCAATCAAAGTGGAGGAAGGGCACAGGTTACAAGTCATACATAAAAAAATTTGCAGCCGGATTAGTTGAAAACATCGATCGGGTGCGGGTTGTTTATACATTGACCCGTGCATCACTGGTGTGCATGCCCCCTTAGTCTTGCATCATGGACAAACTACTGTTTATTTTGATTCACGTATGTTTAGTTTACTTAGCCAATCAGATCACATCTTGTTAGATCAAGAAAGTGTTTTGTGAGCAATATGTTTTATAGAGCCGGCCAAAAGCCTAAAGGAGTGCTATGAGGGAAATAAGTGTGACCAAATGAAAGGCGGAGGTGGCCAGAATGAAAAGGCAAACTGTAGGGAGGAAAAGCATGAAATCAAGAGGTTTGTATTGACTCGATGCTTACGGTGCTGATCGATGGCTTCGGCAGTAAGAGGTTTAAAGCTTATGGTTTGAATGGAGCTTAGCGCAGATCTACATTGAGAGAGCGTTCGGAAAACACCCCAGATCCCTGCTCGATGCACAAATCTTTACGTCCAATAAGACTTTAGGGTCAGAGGTCAACCCTGTTCAATCGGGTTTTATTAGCGTTGTGCTGACGCTGCCTTTGGTGTAATGAACAGTTAGCCAGTGGATGTTGTATTGGTTTTGAAGTGGAAATGGGAAATGGGATTTTACCAAAAATTTGGGTTTAGGTGGGAGATGACGTATTAATGCAATAGTATCTGTCTGTGGACTACAAGCAGGTATGGGGTGTTACTTGATGTCCAAATCACACAAAACCACGCGAGATGTCAAAATGAGATGTTGTTGACCAGATGGGCGATCGTATAGACTCAGTGGTACGAATATTTTCAACACTATTGCAGATACGTTTAAATATAATTATTCAAATGCAGATCATTTAATGACTTCTAAAATTCATTCTACTAGTACTGCTATTGTACCAGTTCACTAGCAGGGCATCAAGGTTGTGGGCGGTCAGTTTCTGAAGATTTACTCGGTCATCACTAAACATGTGATAGGGTCGTAAAATAGGCTAGTGTGCGCCTGATGCATTGCATGATGGATCGCCGGCCGTCAGCATGACTCTTTTGTTGTTGGGCTGTGTCAATAAAAGCAGACCGTGCATCAATTCACCAGCTAATCAATCAACGCCCATAAACCATACTGTCATTTTACTAGTTTCCCCTCTCTCGCCCCCTTTCCCTCTCCGCTTGTGTAAATCAAACTTAACAACCCGTAATAATCACAACAAAATGCTTACATGCTCCCGAGAGGTTATGCATTCAGATCGTGCGTGAATGCTAATTCGTTGGGCGTGATGGCACGGTCAAGCGGCCATTTTGTGTGATAAGACTCCGCCCCTGTTTGAAGGACAGGTAAGGATGTAATCAGCAGGCTTATTTATATGAGAGAGAAAAAGCAGAAAATTGATACAACAATTGAGGATAGCCATGGAAAATCTGAGTCAGTCTCAACAACAGCAATGATAGGAAGTGTTATTTTCAACCACTCGAGGGATTTTTGCTATACTTATTTTGTGAACGCAACAGTTCTGGGTATTTCATAAAATGTTTGGTAGGATACATGAGTGTATTTTATGCTAAGTACATTCAAGCTTCCGCTCCTATCCAAGAAGTGGTTTACAAAAAACGGCACTCGGTTTGCGTAACCATAGCAGCAGTGGCTCGGAGGAGATTCCTCAAAGGTTTTGAGAAACGAGGTCTGTGTTGTTTAATGTACTCTCCGCTGTCTTTTGTTAACGTGTGAATGTTTAATGATCACTGAAAGGCCTGACGTCTGTTTTGAAAGCAAAACATGAAGAAACCATGTTTGAAACAAAACCCCACTTCAGATACATTTGCTGGGTTTTCTTTGTTTGAGATCAATGCTCGTTCTTAAGGGATTTTGAATTATATATCATGCAGATCTTGTCTATACTGTATACGCACACATGCATATGTAGATGTATAAGACGTGCTGTGGGAAATTGACTCGAGAAGAGATTTGTGGTTGGCAAACACACAAAAGTCCAAAACTTGTCTAGTTAGTTAAAGCTTATGTAAATGTCTGTACTGGGGTGTGTTTGATGCTAGCCGCTGGGGCAATTTACCAAGCGTTGTGTTCCTCTGGAGTGGATGTGGAGCAGCTCAACCTCCAGCACGCATTCATACACTTACATCTTGACAGAAACACAATGTGATCCACCAAATAAATAAAGAGACTCTGGAAAATAAAGAAGAAAGGAGCAGGTATGAAATGTACTCGAGGAATCGAGGAACAGTGTCTTCATTATATATTTCTGGCATTGATGTCACTTTGGTATCTCAGCCTCATAAATATTAATCAACCTCTTCTTTGCGATAGGTGCATTTCTTTTCTTTATTCCCGTTCCACCCACCTAAAGTAGAATAAAAGTAGGAAAGTTACACACACTGTGCCTTCATTTAAATCGCATTGGCTTTGTTTGTAACTACAAATTATTTTCCTAGGGTTTGAAAAGCCAACGTGAAGAAGTAAAATAGGTACTTTCTGTTACATGCAACTTTTTTTACTCTTCTGTGATACTTCTCAACATGTCATTCTACATTTAACAATAGGTGTCTTTATGTTAATCTTATGGTTATGGTTAAGAAATATTTGGTATATTTAGAGTAACACCTAAATGGCTTGCATTTTATCATGTGCAACAAATCGCCTTTTTTAGTCATTGAAAGCACATTCATTTGTTGTTGTTGTCATTTGCATTTAACGATGTATCGAAAATAGAATTTAAGCCGGTTGTGCCTCATAAGTCTTAAAAAGTGAAGCCGCTGGCTATTTGATCGCCCGCTGGTGGCTAGCTGCAGTACAAGTCATAAACCCCACCCTCTCCATTCAAACGAATGGGACTCTGCTCTGAATATAAAAAAATATTTACACTTCCAATAAAAGTTTGCGAAAGAGGGTTTTGGTCCTTTCAAGTAGTTGTTATCTTGTGATATACGTTCAAGTGTTCAGTTTTGTGATAAGTTTCATTTTAGCTACTAATTTGATGCTATAAAAGCGGGGCGTGTCGTTATGATTGGCGTGGTTGAATTGGTCGCGCGAGCATTTTGGGCGGAAGTTTGATACCGCGGCTCTGCCTCTGGCTCCACGGACGATTCCTTCTGCACATGCATTGGCTCCAAACTGATGTTTTACGTAACATGGCGGCCACCATTGGTCGGACATTTTTTGCTTCAATTCATTACAATGGAGCGTCATCCATCTTTTTTTACAGTCTATGATTTAAGCTTAAAGCCCAATCTATATTTCTAGAATGTAGGTAGCCTGACGCGCACCTCCCCAAAATCTAACAATGCGTCAATTCTATGCAGACTGCAAGCACTCCCTCGGTAAAATAACAAATCTGTGGTATGTGCATATCATCATAGGTATCTGATGGTTCTCCAACAACGTACACAACAAGGTGCTTCTTTTTCAACTTTTGATGTGGTATTTGGCTTGTTCGACATGCAGCACCACACGAACTGACAGGTATATGACGATCAACGATTATCATACGATTTTGCTTTCGAATTGGCCATGCGGTACTTCGGTGTCATCCTCCTGTCGGTTCTTGCATGAAGTTGAAAACATTTACTGTGTATACACCAATGACAGAATTGTTGCCTCCCGACACTGCCTACTAGTGGTCTGCATGTCGAAGTGTAAATCTACATGGTGACGCAGTGTAAGTATAAATGAAAACTGACATGTAGCCTATAATATAAAGGGGACAGCGTAGGTCTGACGCAGAAGTATAAATCAGGCTTAACTCTTTGTGTTTTATTGGTTGATCTGAATTAAACATGTAGTGAGGGGTAACGTTAGCTTGAAGCTTCGCTCCATACACTATAATGCATTGAGGAATGTTGACACACATCACGTGAAAGGTCCTTTAAAAGAAAGGCCACAGTATAGGAAAAGAGGAGAAAATAGCACATGGTTTATCTTTGCTGGATGCACACAAACAATATCCTTTAATACGGATGCATTTCCTACAAGCACTTCCTGTTTTGACGATCTCATATCCCCTGTTTCTCTGACAGTTGTTGGCCGGTGTTATTGCGAGACCCTTGTCGCTGCAGGCTTTGGAACAGCTGTGGTGCCAACAGGCTTTGGGTTGCATCCTCGCAAGACATTTCTGCCTTCTTTTTGTCTTTCGTCTCACGCACTTCTTAGCTATTCTTTCTATTCTTAAAGTGCACCATGCAAAGAAACAATTCCTCTTTCATCTTAGACTCTCAAAAATGCCTTTCATCCTAGAATGAGCGTGTGCGCGTGGAGAGAGACATGCTAGATCTGAGTTTGAATTGCAGTTATCAACTGCGCGTAGACAAGAGGAACCAGGGCACACACAATCATCTCGAACATTTGGGAAGGACAATTTTCATTATGCGTATGGTACTTACCATCAACACACACGCATGCATGCACTCGAGAGGTACTTTGAGCTTTTCCCGGTGCCACAAAATACCTTCTTTGACTAAAAGCATTGTGGGTAATTTTTGTTATTGGCCCTCACAGGATACATTCTGCTCTCTCTCTCTTTCTTCCTCGTCCCTTGGCCTTTCTTTCTCATTATTTATCTCTGTTCCCTTGTTTTTGTGTGCGCAGAAACCTTGTTGAGATTGCAGGAGTGCACCACAATGCTAGATAAGAGGCTTCTGATGAAAGGATCTGGACTGGACCTTCTATCTTTTGTGTGGAGTGCTGTCAGGGTCTCCAGAGGGCTTTACCTGGGTTTCTATTACCTTGCCTATAGAGTGGAAATCATAGGAAAAAGTATCCCGCTCCATTATGCAGGCAGAATTCCGAACGATTCATCTGGCATGCGTTGACGTCGATTCGGAGAAAGTTGGCTCCAGGGCACCGTGTACTTTGTAAATACAGTTGCTTTATCGCTTTTCTAGAAAGATGTTTCCTGATGTTAATTGCATTCTGTAATTGTAGCATGCATTTGGGCTTCAGTGTTTGCTTCAAACATGGGTTGTTTGTGTGCATAATTTTGCACTGCTTTCCAAGAGTTAGCACACCCAGAAGAGAGATCTCTGCTCTGGCATACTTTAATAGCTGACTATTTCATGTTTTGTGTACAAGTGTGTATGTGTGTAGTAATAAAACCGTTCTCTCTATTTTCTCTTCTTTATTTTTAATGGTGCCTCCCTGACTTTCGAAACCCCTAATGCTGAATAAATTTTGCTAAATAAACATGCTTAGAAGACGCAGAGCAATGATACTTAGTGATACCACACTACAAAAAAATGTCTTTCTTACTTAGTATTTTTGTCTTGTTTTCAGTAGAAATATCAAAAAATTCTTAAATCAAGATGTATATTCTTGATAAGCCAAATGACCCAAGAAAATAAGCTAGTTTGTAGAGCGTAAGTACATTTTTGATTAAAACAAGCAAAAAACGTCTGCAAATGGAGTAAGAGAAAAATCTTGAACTTTTTTTAGTGCTGGGCAAAGATGAATCGCAATTAATGTGCGTAATTATTATGCATATTTAAGCACACACACATGCATATGTTCATTTCAGAAATGTCTTTTAAATACATAAATGAATGTTTGTGTATTTATATATACAAAATAATTACACACAGCACAGACTCGTATATTATGCAAAAAAACACTTTTATTTTGTATGCGATTAATCGCGATTAATCTTTGCCCAGCACTAAATGTTTTATATTTTTGATGAAAACCGTGAGGCGTGTGACCTCCCATAGAAAACATTTTATTCAACAATTTGATTTCCTCCTTGGTCGATAAAGCAACACTAAAGAGTTATTGCTCGTTGCTCCCCCTACAGGTTAGAAGCGTGATTGTTCATTAGCACTGTCGTAAATACTGCGGCAAAGCTGGCTCTGATTGGATTGTAGGTCTGGCGTAAAGCAAGTTTTTGTAGTTTTCACTCGAACTACAGGACCACTACCCGACGGTTGGAAACTTCTTTAGTGCGGTTTTGGCCGATAGAGGGCTGCAAAGCGAATGTGAAAGTGCCATTCACCCTGTTTTGAGTGGATGAACCACTGAAACTTTTTGGAAACTTTATTTTAAGGTAAAAAAAACTCTTTGGTGTTGCTTTAAGTGCGTGCTCATGAACAGATTACTGCGCATGCTGCTGACCTGACCTTTTTTATTTAAGCTATTATGCAAACATTGTAAACAATGCTTAAACAGTCCATATAAATGCATAAATTACTTGCCAGCGTATTACGTGTCTGTACGCCTGCAACTACGTCAGCATATTACGTCAGCAGATCACGGCGCATGCACCGTGGACGCGTAGGATAACAAATTGTTGAATAAAGTTGTTTGTTCTGGTTTTTAGGGCTGTCACAATGATTAAATAATCTACTCATCGCGATTGTTTGACCTCATTACGATGATTTCAGATCACCGCAATGATTGCGTTTCTCTCTAAAAAACACAAGGGGGAGCTGCAGCGCCTGTATAAATGAGACATATAAATGGCGCTCCTTGACTGACAGTGTAACAGGATACATTGCAAAGTCATTTAATACAATGGAAAAAATGCATTTAAAGAAATGCTGCAAAACTTTGATAAGCAGGATGAATTCTCAAGTAAAACAGCAATTTTAAGTTTAGGGATTTGTTTTTCAGTTTTTTAAAAGATATATTCATTTAATAAGTACTTAAGTGTTATGTGTATTAATATTTTTTTATACCACGGGTCTGTTGAATGCTGTATTCTGATGTTTCGTGGGTATGCATTAATTTCTGATAACCGCACACCTAACTTGTCAAATGTCTTAAAAATAGGCACAAGAGCAATGTTTGTGGTAACCGTGGTATAAGAGGAATAATTGACTCCAGTCCTTTGAATTATTTGAAAATAATGCACACCCGCTGTTTAACGGCACTCCGCTTCGCTTCGTGCCGCATTGCACCTTGGGTGTGCATTATTTTCTTATAATTCAATGGCCCGTCGTCAATTATTCCTTACCTACCAGGTAAACCTTGCAAAATATTTAATTTAAATAATAACAACAATGGGTAAAAACAATTTCATGAACAAACAAAAAATCTATGAGAATTAGTCGTCAAAGCCCTAAAACAGGCAATTCATCGTCATAATCGTCACAATTATTAGACAATTAACCGTCAGCCAAATTCCATAACCGTGACAGCCTTGGTTTTCATCAAGAATATAAAAATGTGTTATGAAAACAATCAAAGGACTTGATGGTTTAGAACGACACAGGGGTAAGTGATTTATGATAAAATTTTAATTTTGGGGTGAACTAATCCACAAATTCACTTATACTTTAAGATTTTTTTTAGATATTTATACTGAAAACAAGACAAAAATACAAATAATTTTTTTTTTTTTTTTTTTTTGAAGTGCATGTGCTTACATTTTCTTGAGAATTGAACAAACTAGATGCTAAGTTCAGTCATAGAGACCCTATCATATCTCTATTTTTTTTTCTCTATTATCTCTCTTTTCCTGTTCTCCATTAGGGTCTTGGGAGCCTGTGTAAAAATGGGAATGAATTATATTCTGACCTCTCTCTCTTTCTGCTATCTCTCTTCCTCCTCGCTCTTCCTCCTCTCTTTTGTCTCAGGGTACTAGAAGAAAGCATAAAGGTTGAGTTGTGAGTTTTGAAGTGAGCTCTGGCAGCCATAGAGATCTGCGACGGCGCTCCAGAGAGCTGAGCTGGCCCGATTCAAACACGCCACCCAGGGAACATAAATCTGCTCCTCGTGTCGGTGCGCCGATCGGCTCCGACTGCGTGCTAGGAGTAGAGACGGAGAGCAGGTTTATTGCCTGCCTTATGGAGATTAGCCCCATCCCAAATGAGTCACTTATTTCTATGCCTGACACTTTAGTGAAGATAAGCATTCTGTCTGGGGGGCGGCAACATTTCGCTTTCGCCGTAGTGCCGCAGAGAGAAACTGATGAATTCTTAACAGTGTTTGCGCACTCCTCTGCGATGGCTTCCATTGTTGTATGGCGTTTATTATTAAGATGCGTTTTTAATAGGGCTGTCAAAAGATTAATCGTGATTAATCACATCTAAAATAAAAGTTTGTGTTTACATAACATATGTGTGTGTGATGTGTATAATTATTATGTATATATAAATACACACACATTCATGTGTATATTTAAGAAATATTTGCATTTATATACTGTATAAACATTTATATAATTTATATTATATAGAAATATAAATATTTTATATATAAATATAACCAATTTTTCTTAAATATATACATGACTGTGTGTGTTTTTATATATAAATATTAATTATACACACTACACACACATATGTTATGTAAACACAAACTTTTATTTTAGATGTGATTAATCACGATTAATCTTTTGACAGCCCTAGTTTTTAATCATACGTTTGTGGCAAATTAAAATGTCCACCTCTGAATTTACTTTATCATGTCCTCTCCTTTACTTTATGTAGGAGGATTTCATATAGACCACTTTTCACAATACTAATTGAATAAGTCCATTCCTGTATTTTTTTTTTTTACCTTTAAAGGCACAATATGTAGGATTTTTACCACTAGATGTCACTATTTCACAAGAGCAATAACAAAAGCGAAGCTGTGCAAATAATTTTATTACAAAAATATTTCATATTGTGGCTTTAAAATAATTGAATGCCATTGCTGCGACTCCCCAGGTATGTGATAGTCGTGCATAAATGTTGTCAGTTTTCGTGACAAAAAGCACACTTGCAGATGGAAAATCATAGACACACACTTCCCTCAAGGACCCCACTTTAACCCACTTCATCCTGACTCCCTGGGTAAATAAAAGACCATTTCTTTTTGCTCAGCACTGATGGAGAGATATCGCAGACCAGGATATGAACTGGCAATCTTCGCCTTCGCTCATCACTTTAAAACCTATAAAAATGGAGGTTCAGAGCTAATCTCCTCCACCCACTAATAGCACCGCATTTGATTGGATAATCTGTCAAGCGATAGATAAGCCTGGTTCTTTCTCTGACTGGAGGAAAAGGATGTGAGACGGCTCAGCCTCTTTCACTCCACACCAGCTTATTTCTTTGCTGTGACCGTTTGCACTGATTTGTGAATTGTGGCCGTTACCTATAAAGTAATGACGTATGAATTTAACGTATGAATTTTATAGCATTAATTGATGTTGGTTTTAAAAGGACACTCCACTTTTTTGGAAGTAGGCTTATTTTCCAGCTTCCCTAGAGTTAAACATTTGAATTTTACAGTTTTGGAATCCATTCAGCTGATCTCTGGGTCTGGCGCTAGCACTTTTAGCATAGCTTAGCATATTCCATTGAATCTGATTAGACCATTAGCATTTTTGCTCAAAAATGATTAAAGGGTTTCGATATTTTTGCTATTCAAAACTTGACTGTTCTGTAGTTAAATTGTGTATTTAGACTGTTGAAATTAAAGGATGTGATTTTCTAGGCAGATATGTCTAAGAACTATACTCTCATTCTGGCGGACTTTGCTGCCATAACATGGCTGCAGCAGGCGCAATGATATTATTAAATATTATATTATCCACAGACTACTGGTTATTTGGCAAGTTGTAAGGGTCACTGTTAAGGCCAACTAAATTCAATTTAAGCTGATAATAGTCCGTTTTACTGGCATTTTCGTTGCAGCCGCTATTAAAACCAGCCATTTTGTTGCCAGCCATTGCGCCTCCTGCAGCCATGTTACAGCAGCAAATTTAATTGATTATTACGCCAGAATGAGAGTATAGTTCCTAGACATATCTGCTTAGAAAATCACAATTTTTAATTTTTAGTTGTTCTTAGTACACAATGTACTTACAGAAGTCAAGTTTTAAATAGGAAAAATATCATAACTCTTTTGTTTATTTTTTAGCGCGATGCTAATGGTCTAATCAGATTCAATGGATTATGCTAAGCTATGCTAAAAGTGTTACCGCCAGAGCCGGAGATCAGCTATTTGCTAATTAAAAATTAGCATATTTAATAATTAAGACAAAGTATTTAGAGACTTTCACAATTAGAGAAGCGTGTCTTTAATGCAATGCAATGAAATATAACTTTGGTTTCCTGCCAGACACGTGTGAACTTTAAAGGATCTGACTTCATAACTGCTTAAAATTGGTTAATAGTTTTTTAAAAGCAAAAATAGCTAAGAAATGTTAAGTTTTATACCTGGTATGGTTTTTGCTGTTGATAATATGTGACCCTGTCTGTGAAATCCCGGCTAAAGTCTCATAATCTTATTTAAAAGTTTGATTTCAATCATTGATTTCACTTTAGTATGTATTCACATTTGTAGTTTGGTTAACTTCGGACGAAAAAAGAAAAAAATGTTTTTACTGGTTCGCTTAACGTTCACACTGGAATTTTAACTGCAAACCAAACCTAAAGGCATAAAAAATTGACAATCTGATTGGTCGGCTTTTGTGACGTGCATTTTGCGACAGATTTTGCAGACCATCCATATGAGGGTATTTTTACTCGTGAAAAAAGGAGCATATGTTTAAATAAGTCAAAACAGTTCCAGGAATGTATTTGTTATATGCACAAACGAAGATATAATAAACGCTGTTCTCATGTTAACAAATTGAGTGATTTTTTTGTGGGGGTCGCATCGTGTTTTTCTTTTTGTTTTTGGTTTGTTTAGACATCTTTCATCTGTGATGCATTTACATTTCTGCTGAACTGAGCTCGTTTGGTGCACACCAACATAAATTTGTTTTAATCGAACCTAGTGTGAACAATCTTAATTTCAATCTGAATGTCAATATCAAGGTTATATTTTCACATGATGTTTTTTTATTATGTTGGATGATTTATGTGGATTTATTCTGGGATTTCACAGAGTTGGTTTTCCAGTGCCATTAAAATTCATAGATTTTTTTTATGAAACGCATTAGCCTTAGCTAACTACACGTAATAGCTGTAAGTTTTTTTCACTATCCGCTATTAATTTTCTATGGAGTGCCATTGTGTATTCTCAGACCTGCTCGTATTTATGTATCTGGTGAATGTGATTTTCTCAATGATATCTCCTCCTGAGGATGTCAGGTCGTCCTCATTACTGTGGATTCTGTCTGAGCAATCAGGGCTTATTGTTGGACGGGTCTGAGCATGAGCACCTGCTCTTAACCTGGCTGGAATATAAATGAGGGATTACAACATCCGTTCAAGTGGCTTCAATTCTCCTGATACGGACGTTTTCGTCTTTTGTGAAAGGCCCTGTTCACCCTTGCGTGTGGAGTGAACCCACCTGCCTGCTGTCTGCCTTTGTTTCTGGATCTGTGCCAGTCAGTCACGTCAGGAGGACTGAAGCTCCCTGCTAATGTCTATCCGACAGATTCCCTGTTGTAGCGCATCTGGGGTTTTCTCACAGCAGGCAGGCATGGAGTTGTAAGGAGAAAAAAGTGGAAAATTAAAAGGAATGGCTGGGTTTCCATTCAAACGTGAAGCAAATCTTTTCCAAATTGGCAAAGAAAAACAAATTAATGTGAATTAGGTGCATTTCCATCAAGTTGTTTGAGCGAATGAAGGTGGTACTGTATTAACCTAATAACCAACAACAAATAAAACAAGGCATGATTAGAAAATGGAAAAAGGACTTCCTTTTTGTTACGATTGGGCAAATTATAAATTTACTAGCAGTGCAGCTTGTAGTTGCCAATCTGAATGCTGTGCACAGAAGAAGGAATGCAGGGTTTTTGATGCAGGCACTAACAGCAAGGGCATTATGACTACATTGATCCCCATATATGGAAAAGACAACGTCAGCGGAAACAACTAGACGATCAGTCTCGTGTATTTAATGTTCGCTACAATGTTCGTATTTGGCAAATGCGTTTCCATCTTCCATTATTCACATTTACTCATTATCGCAAAAAACACCTCAAGCGAGCGCAAAAATATGGAGCCCCTAATTTGACATGGAGCAGAAATTAAATAAAGTGTAGTTTCGCATGTGCACGTGAAACTTTCGCGTGCGCACGTGAAACTAAACTTTAAAAAAATATTCTGCACATGAAGGTTTCGTGTGAGCACATGAAACTAAACATTAGATTTTTTTTAACTCCAATGTCACCTTGGTATAAAAAAAATGGATAGGGGATTTTCATTAGAAATTTGGTATTTCCATCACTCATTTCTAATTCGATTCTTCAAAATGTGCATTAAATCACGGTGATGGAAACACAGCTAGTGACAAAAACAGAAAAGAAATGAAAAAACAGACCTGACGCCTCCAGGCCAGATCCACACCGGATCCACGCCGGAGCTGCTGAGGTCATGGGTTGAATTTCCACGCTTTGTATTAAAGTGTCCGCCAAATGCACAAATTTAACCTGATTTTTAAGTATTTCAGTAACAGTAACCTTTCTTGAAACTTGGCGATGTTCATATAAATCACTGACTGATTTTGGGCATAATTAATTTCAGGCATTTGATGAAATTATTTCTCCGAGGACTTTCAAGGAACACATAAATAGTGATGTTATCTTTCCTTTACTTGCATTTCTGCTTGCTGTGAAGTGTGGGTGTGCAATTTACATCAAATATCTAACAATCCCTAGACTCCCGACAGACTCTTGGATGATATGTCGTCTTGTTGATCAAGGTCTTAATTTCTGCTAAGTGTTCATGGTTAATTCTCTAATTAGGGTCTGTAATTAAATGCTATTTAATCGCTCTCGGTTTGCATTAACACAAGTGCACACTTGTGTGCTGACCCTGCACTTCGTGTTGTTCTCTCCGCCGCCCGTCTCCATCTTTTGTTTTAGTTCTTGTTCTGATATCAGAGCAGATTCATTGTGCCGTGAGATTGCTGCACTCCTGTATAGCTCAGTGGTAAAAAAATTGTGTTTGCAGCACAAACGCTCATGGGTTTACACCTATAGCCTATCGAATAATGTAAAAGTCTGCAAATGTAAACGTAAAGTATATACTATAATAGTGCACCTAAAAATAAACTTGATTGTTTATTTAAATTTCAGGAAGACACTTGAGGCTTTAAGTTTGAAATAAATCTGGCCTGTGCTTTGGTGAGTAGTTTTGCTCCGAGCAGTCTTGTCATCCCAGGCGTGTTTCTTTCACAGATGCTGTCTTGTATTTTTGGCAGCGTACACGCTCTCCTTGTGCGTCACGTCTGCTTTTGTAAACTTGAGTAGGAGTTTGAACATGTCAACAAGTTATCAGGTGCAGATTTTGTACCGTATCCATGAAATCATTGTTTTTTCACCGTGTATTTAGCTGTTCAGCGATGCAGACGAGGGTCACGCTAAATTTCACGATTGACATGTTAGATCGACAATTACTGAAGTTGTCTTTAGGTTGAAAGAGAAAGCTCTTATCTCAGTTAAAGTCTGTTGCGGTTCAATCGTCTGCATTTGAGTGCAGCAAACAGTATTGAACTCTTGAATACATTGCCCTTGATGTAGATAAGTGCCGAGCGTGAAACAAATAGACAACCGCTGTCTTTTTAGGCTGAGCCGAGCAATAAACAAAAAGCCAATGGAGGACAATATTAGCTTCGGTTTTGACGGCATTTAAAAGAACATGAGATGAAATTTCACTGTATTACTTACAGTATGGACCACATCTAGCACAGCAGAGAGTCGATATGCATTTGCCGGTTTGATTAATTTGTGTAACTTTTGGGCTGTCTGTGAAAATCGAATAGATTTCTAACAATGCCCAGAAAATAAATAACAGCAAACAGCTTGTAATCACTGTTGACTTTGCTTACATGCTTAAATATCAAACACCCCACAAGTTATTTTGCCAAAAACCACATGTAACCAAATTAGTTTATTTTGGTTAGAAGTGCGTTACTATATTGGGTCTATAGTTAACCTAAGACTGTGAAATGACAGCTATTGCTTGCAAAGTACAATAGTCAGTGGCATAACCCGAATAAACCATACAGTAAACATACAGTATTATCTAGGGGTGTAAATCAGACACTTCATTACGATACGATACAATACACTGCAAAAAAATTACTTTCATACTTAGTATTTTTGTCTTGTTTTCAGTAAAAATATCAAAAAAAAAAAATGTAATTAAGTGTATTTTCTTGATAATAATGAAATAAAATAACATAGGAAAATAAGTCTATACTGTACACTGCAAAAAAAATAAATTTCAAGAAAAAAATGTCTTAGTATTTGGTCTTGTTTTCAATAAAAATACCTACAAATTCTTAAATTAAGATGCTTTTTCTTGATGAGCAAAACGACTCAAGAAAATAAGTCTAGTTTTTAGACCAAAAATATCAAATTGAAGTGATTTTTTGCATAAACAAGCAAAAATATCTGCCAATTGGGTAAGCAAATTTTTCTTGCATTTTTCTTGAATATGGTGTTTAAGAAAAATGTTGCTTACCCCATTGGAAGACTTTTTTGCTTGTTTTAAACACAAATTTACTTTATTTTTCCTTTTTTTTAGTTTATATTTTTTTGTCTAAAAACTAGACTTATTTCCCTAGGTAATTTTGCTCACCAAGAAAATACATCTTAATTTAAGAATTTTTAGATATTTTTACTGAAAACAAGACAAAAATACTAAGTAAGAAAGTCTTTTTTTGCAATATATGGGTTTTCTCGTCCAGCGATGCAATATTTGCAGATACATCAAACACTTCTTCGATGCAATACAATCTGATTAATTTATCAATATTATTGTTTCATGCCTAGTTAAGCAGTTACATTTTTAATTACTTACAAATGCAACCAAAATATTAAACATGAACATTTAAGTTACTCTTTAAAATGGCACAATCTTGGGACATTTACAACAACAAACAAAAACAAACAAAAAATACACTTTTTAAATAAATAAAAATAAATAATGACATAAAATCGAGCTTGCAATGTTAACAGTCAAAATATTTTCATATTTTGTGCCAAAATGTGCAATAGTGACAATAACTGAGGTAGTTGTAGAAAAAATAAACTTTGCTCTCTTGCAAACACTAGCAGATGAAAATAAACGAAAATGCGTGCTTTTTACCGAAAATGCATAGATGGACGTTATGTCAAGAAATAAAGGTACTATACCTTTTATGTGTGGCATTGATGCATCGTATCATAAGAAATGTAATCGATGTATCGATCCATATAGATGTATTTTTAACCCCTAGTATGCTCACACTGACTGTACCTTTAAACCACAATTATCATATCATCTCTTGCACACTTTCATGTACTACGGCTCTGTCAATTGCTGCTTGATTATATCACACAGTAAAAATTGTATTTGCTCAGATTTGTGCGAGTGCATCTTGTCTGTTGTTTATGCATTGCCTCTTTACCATTCAGGTGAAATGAACATTTTGGTCTTTATAAATGTTGCACAAGCATTGCTCCTTGCATCTTTTAATATTTAAATAATTTATAAAGCAACACATGCCTGTTTGTGCATTCGCGCGCGTTATTATTCATATACTGTCGAGAGTTTATGCTGAGAACACATATTAAGTTTTCTGTGCCCGGTGGGATGTTTAAAACAGAACAAAAGAAAATTGTTGTGTTAAAGATGAGGCTAAACTTAGAGTCGAGCTGGAACAATAAACATCTGACGTTTTTACTTGCACACGAGGATTGCTATTCTGCAATCTAGTCAACCAATTACAGAATGGTTTCTCTAGAGAAAGAGCAGTTAGCTTGAATTTACCTTCTTTTCACTTGATTGCGCCATCTAGATCTGTGAAATTATGTCTTTCTAAAGCTGCTCTGGGGTAAAGATAGATTGCATATTCTCAGTTAAAGAAAGATTTATATTCCTACATGAGGGAGAAAAGCAGCATTGATCTGAACATAAGATTCATAGAAACGTTTGTGCTTTGAATTCATATCACGCCTCTTCCGTCCGGCAAGTGACAAAAAATGTATAATCTGAATACTGATATGTGTTTTATAAATCCTCTTTATTGGTGAATGAATCTATTAGCATTCTGATTCACTTCGGCTAATTGATTTGTGCAGACAGCTCGTATTAATGAACCGGTTTAAAAACAGATTCATTGATTCGTTCGAGTCATTACTCAAGTCTTCACGGAAAGTGCTGAAGCAGAAGTGTTCGCTGAAGTCCCATTGTGGTATTTTGACAAATATTAACATAAATGCTGTTGTTTATCACTGTGCTGTCAAGTATAGGTTGTGTTAAATAAATGATCAAATGCAAAATCCACCAATGTTAAAAATTAATCTTTCACTGAATGAAAGAATAAATGGTTCTTCTACGCATCACTTTTGTGGCACCTTTATATTTTAAAGTGTACAGGTTTGTAACTTTTTTCCTTACAGTCATATCATGAAACCATTAACCCTCTGGGGTCTAAGGGGTTTTTAGGGCCCTGGAGAAGTTTTGACCTGCACTGACATTTGTGCTTTTTTCAGTTGCTTAAAAACATAATAATGGCAAAAGTCTTATAACACTGCATTCAGCACAAACTGGGCTACTATATTATATGATTAACATGTATGTACATGTTTGTATTTTTGAGAGAAAAATGTTTATGCGTGGTTTTTGAAAAAGAAAAAAATTTAAGTGACTGATATAACTCCACAAAACTCATTCTAAACATGTTTTCCTAAAACTTTTCAAAACAGGATCTAGTAGTCTAGAGTTTTTTCTTTAAAATGATGTGAAAATCATCTTGCTTACTCCTTCACATAACACAATATATTGATTTACAATTTCAAAGTCACTTTTTGGTTAGGAAGGCAATATGCAAGGAGGCTGGAAGCTCTTGAATAATCTGTGATTGACAGCTGAAGAACAAAACACTTGCATAATGAGCTGCCTGATGAGCCTTTAGGCAGGAATGTGAAGATGCCAATATTGTTAAGTGTTTGTTTGTGAAAGCAACACAAAAGAAATGCCTTCACATGCATGATCCTGCGTTAAATAAACGTACTGTGCAGAGATATACGCGAATAAACTGGGTTTTAGATGTGTTTAGATGCGTCTTAATACAAAGTGCGTCAAATATGAGGCATTGTGTGTTTGTGTATGCGTTTGGCCGTTGATCGCGTCTGACGGAAGCACAAAGAAAACATAAGCGCATGGAGATAACTTTTATTTACTAGGCGATAGTAACCAAGGAGATGTGATGTTTGCAATCGTCTTTTATACGAATACCAAAAAGCGCGTCAAATGAGGCATCGTGTCTTTGTGTGTGCATTTGGACATCGCGTCACACAGAAGAAGCACACACACTTGCATCTTTTATAAGAACACCACAAAGCGCGTCAAATATGAGGCATCGTGTGTTTGTGTGTGCATTTGGACATCGCGTCACACAGACGAAGCACACACACACTTGCATCTTTTATAAGAATACCACAAAGCGCGTCAAATATGAGGCATCGTGTGTTTGTGTGTGAGTTTGGACATCGATCCCATCACACTGACGAAGCACACACACTCGCGTCTGTCTGGAGATTTAGGCGCGAGTAAACAGTTATGTGATGTGTGCAATCGCATCTTTTATAATGATACCACAAAGCGCTTCAAATATGAGACATTGTGTGTTTGTGTGTGCGTTTGGACGTCGATCGAGTCACACTCGCGTCTGGAGATAACTTTAGTTACAGTCACGAGTAAACAAGTAGATGTCATGTTTCCAGCACTCGGATTAAAACTCAACACAGCAGTGAATGGCTGCAGAGACGGAGTGACCATTGACTGTGGGGTTGACTAATAAATATGGATGATCTCTGCTCTTTTCTTCAATGGAGCGGGGCGTGGCTCATTATAGATAATGAAGCAACAGAAGAAAGACGGTACATCTCTCTCTTCTAATACAGTTAACAACGAATTACAATATTTGTTTTCGATTTCACTTACATCTTCCAAAAGCAGACATTCCAAGCATTATGTAGACATTTATCTTTTGTTTATATGACAAATATTCGTTAAGTTACAGTTAATTTTTCTGACGTGTTTCTGAAAGGACTTCACTGAGGGAGAGAGAACAAAACGCGCATCATGTTTATTTTCTTAATTTTGCGAAAAGCACAACATTCTGTTTTTATTGGGAGTGGACAGAAAAAAACTAGACACTTTAACGTTTTAAATGATGTATAAATCATATCTGTATGTCCAAAATCAGCAGAGTTATCTAAGTCTCTTTGTGGAGGGATTGAAAAATAAAGAGTTTGCGGCGCCCGCGCCGCAGCCGACCCCAGAGTGTTAAATTGCAAAACAAACACTAGAATGGATATGACGATTACAGTAATCACTGTAGTGTGTGTTTGTTTTTTTCTGCGTATCTTTAGATTCTGGTCCATTCCGTCAGTAAATCCTCAGTGTTTAATTAGACAGCTTGATGAAATCTCCTCAGATTTCCACACACCGGCCCTTCATCTCCCAAACACGCAACAAACTGCACTGAGACTACGCAAGAACATACAGCGTGAAATTTAAAACGCACACATACGCCCTGGAGACATACGCACACAAGCCCGGTATTAGTATGCAACAACGTTTGTGCAAGTGAATGCTTCCAGCGCCAGGAGGAGTCTTTAGAAACATAAGATCTGTTTAACCGTCCACTAAACCTTGATAGGCACAAATACTGTGGCCCTCGGCTATACACCATCAGAAAACTGTGGAAAAGTACAATTAGACTTTGCAACATGATCTAAGCATAGGTAGCATTGTTAGAGCATTACGTAAAAGTCATGGGTTCGATCCACAGCAAACATACACTGATAAAATGTACACTGCAAAAAATTTCTTTCTTACTTGGTATTTTTGTCTTATTTTCAGTACAAATATCTAAAAATTCTTACAATTTAGATGCATTTTGAACAAAATTACCTAAAAAAAATAAGTCTAGTTTTTAGAAAAAAAAAAAAACAATTTAAGTGAATTTGTTCTTAAAACAAGCAAAAAAAAGTGAAATTTTTTTCTTGAATTAAGTGTTTCAGAAAAAAGTTCAAGATTTTTTTCTGACACCATTGGCAGATTTTTTTGCTTGTTTTATGCACAAAATTTGATGCATTTGATGCACATTTGATATTTTTGGTTTAAAAACTAAACTTATTTTCTTGGGTCGTTTTGCTCATCAAGAAAAAGCATCTTAATTTAAGAAATTGTAGATATTTTTACTGAAAACAAGACATAAATAAAAAAATTTTCTTGAAAATCATTTTTTTGCAGTGTACTGATAAAATGTACACTGCAAAAATTGACTTTCCTACTTGGTATTTTTGTCTTTTTTCAGTACAAATATCTAAAAATTCTTAAAGTTTTTGAGCAAAATTACCTAAAAAAATAAGTCTAGTTTCTAGGGGGAAAAAAAATAAAATTTAAGGGCATTTGTGCTTAAAACAAGCAAAAAAAAACAAAAACAAAAAAAATACAAATGGGTCAGAATTTTTTTCTTGAATTAAGTGTTTCAGAAAAAAGTTCAAGATTTTTTTCTTACCCCATTGGCAGATTTTTTTGCTTGTTTTATGCACAAAATTTGATGCATTTGATGCACATTTGATATTTTTGGTTTAAAAACTAAACTTATTTTCTTGGGTCGTTTTGCTCATCAAGAAAAAGCATCTTAATTTAAGAAATTGTAGATATTTTTACTGAAAACAAGACATAAATAAAAAAAAATTTCTTGAAAATCATTTTTTGCAGTGTACTGATAAAATATACACTGCAAAAATTGACTTTCCTACTTGGTATTTTTGTCTTTTTTCAGTACAAATATCTAAAAATAAAAAAATAAGTCTAGTTTTTAGGGGGAAAAAATTTAAATTTAAGGGCATTTGTGCTTAAAACACAAATCAAAAATAAGGTCATTTTAATGTTCTTATTGTTAATGTTTAATTTTAAAATTGCTCTCAATCACCCTAAAGTTTACGATACAAAATCAAAAGTTGGTTTTTGAGAGAGGCGATTTCTTAAAGTGCACCTATTTTTATTGCTTAAAACATTGTTATTTTGTGTATTTGGTATAATACCATTTGTTTGTGTGGTTTATGGCTTAAAAAAGCTAAATTTTTTCCACATACCATACATTTTTGTAGCTACAGATATCCCTTAAACGCTTTGATTTTGTACAAAACTCCAAGTGAATTATTTTACTATTTGCTCATTTTTATGCGGTCGAGCAACGCGACTTCCGGAGAACGCACATGAAATCCTGTTTGGGATGTGTCCGGCGAAATTGGCACGAATGTAAAATCATGAATCGGACTATTGGTGTCCTTAAATTGGACAGAGAAAGAATTAATTATTTAAAAAACGAATTGTAATTCAAGGCACCCGGCTTTCAAAAGGCTGTAGCAAAGGCTACATCTTTCCAAAAACCTCTTTAGAAATAACAAAACATGTTGGTCTGTTGTGTACAAGTACAGAAAGGCAGAGCGGGTTGAGCTGTCTTTTGGGCGAACAGAGACATATTGAGAAGATGAACTCGAAACGGGATGTTTTTTTCTTTTTTTATCAGTCCATCCTGAGAGAAGATAGAAAAGCTTACTGCTGAGGAAAAAAAATACACGGAGAGGGAACGCACGGCTCTTTTTGTTCCACCCCTGGCATTCAGTCCGATTCTGGGAATCCAGTGTGTCAATGTGCTTGTTTCATCTAAAGGGATTGGCACCGCATATGTGGGGAAAAGAAGATTAGGTTTGGACATGTCATTTTTTGTGGTTGGGTTTTGAGCATTACAGGAAAAATGAGTGAGAAGTCCATGTAATCCGTTGACATAATGAGATGTTTCCTCAAAAACAGTGCTTTCATAGTGGTTTCATTTAACTTTAAAGGGGACATTTCACAAAATATTTCAAGATGTCAAATAAATCTTTGGTGTCACAATATGAAGTTTTAGCTCAAAATACCATATAGTTACATTTATTATAGCATGTTAAAATTGGCACTTTGTAGGTGTGAGCAAAAATGCAGTTTTTGGGTGTGTCCTTTAAAATGCAAATGAGCTGATCTCTGCACTAAATGGCAGTGCTGTGGTTGGATACTGCAGGGGCGGTAGGTATTATCCCCTTCTGACATCACAAGGTGAATCTGTGATTTCTCTCTGCCGTTTAAAACCATTGTTATATAGCGTTACACTGATAAAGGACTACAGAGAACGGCTGGTTTGGACTACAGTTCTTTACTTCCTGGTTAAATGGTGTCAATATAAGAGTTTTTGACGAAACTCCACCCACAGCAAAAGGCCAAAAAAGGGTGTGATAAAAACACAACTTTTTTTTGCCTATTCCTGTAGGAAGAGGTTAGTCAAAAATTTTGAATATTGTCATGGGCAAACCCAAGAAAAATGCAGCACCTTTAAGTACAGAGATGCAACTAGTGGTACTGATGTAAAGTCCAGTCAAAACAACTACCATGAATCTTGTAAGATTTGTCTGTGTCGGGTAGGAAGACATTTCACTAATGTCATAACAGATGCTCTTTTCTTTAATTCACATCAGCCACCTTTTCTTTGTATATGTGGATGAGTATAGTGTAGTATAGTGGATAAAGTCAATTGCCTGTGTCGGTTGTTATTGAGCAGACATCATGCAATCATGGTCTGATTCAGATAGTTCTGCTCATCTGATGAAGATCTCGCTTTACAACGGACAAATCAAATGCTGCGACTCTCTGTGTGCCTTTATGGCCTGACCGTCTCGGAAATGTGGATAGGCTCCATAAACCACTGTTGGATAGACGAGATGTAAAAAACAGTCTCTCTCTCTCTCTCTGTATATCTCCATCCCAGTTTTATTCCTCTATAAACAACACATCTAGTAGAAAGAAGACCTTATTAGACCAAAGTTATAAACTGAGACCAAGAAAATGAAGTGTGATCATGGGTTTAAAGACGACACTGCTTGTAAAGGCACCTGCGCTTTATTGCGTTTTATGGCGTGTCGTCTGATGGTTTATGGGTTGGGAACACAACTCTGTCTGCAAATCTGTGATGCCAACAGGAAAAAATATATCTTTTTTTTAAAGGAAGTAACAGAATCAGAATTCATTCACTGACTTGTGCTTCATGTTCTGATAAACTTTTACATCCTATTGTTTGCATTTCTACTTATCCGTTAGGGCTGTAACGATTAATCGCGTGTCCCATTAAAATGCCTGTTTGAAATCGATTCTGAATTGCAAGGCTGTGATTCTGTGTTTCATGCACATCTTGTGCGTGTACTATGGCGTTTTGGTCAGTAAGAAGTTCTTATCAATCTAAAATCATTATGAGTCGGAGTCGTTTATAAAGTGCATTTAAAAAAAGCAACACTCGTTAAACAAAATCATTCAAAATATTCTTTATTATCATGAAAATACCTGAAACAATTTGAAGAACAGCGATAAAAATATTCCTGTAGATATTTCCTGGAATAGCGTTCCTAATACTACTTCTTCTGTGGCACAAAGGGAGTTTCTGCACGAGAGCGCCCCCTGGCTTTGGGATGTGCCGGGATTTCACCGTTATGCATTCAAATTCATTCATTGAGAAAATGTGCATTTGCACGATTAATCATTACAGCCCTATTATCCGTGTATATAAACATATATATTATGTTTTCATTCCCATAAAATTGTCAAAAATCCTACCTATTATATAATATATCCTCTATAGAATCAGCTATGTCTGGCTCTCTCCCAAAGGTTTTTTCCACTCGTAGGACTTTTCGCCCACAGGGTTTTCCTCCTAGTGTTTTTTTCAACCCCTAAGGAGTCTGCTGACATTGGCTTAACTTAGCACCCTCTTATATACGTTATATTTTTACTATACCCTCGCTAGTATGGTTAATCTTAACCGCTGTATTCTGCTGCTTATGTTTTATGATTTTTCTGTTTTTTCCTGCATCTACTAATGTAAAGCTGCTATGAAACAATTAAACAATTGTGAAAAGCGCTATGTAAATAAAATTGAATTAAATATGTTCCATGTTTCATATAACATATCATTGCATTATATATCAAAGCCTTGGCTTTTTTTCTGCATTTTTTTGTTACTTCAGTTCTATATTTCTGTCTGAACTTACGCTGCATAACCTGCAAAGTGCTTTGTAAAATTGTGCATTATCTTTAGACGCATGGCCGTCTTTTTACAGATCTCAAAAGACGTTTCCATCCACAAAATTTAGTGTGCATTTTGAAATATCACAAAATATATATCGCTGGATGGAACCACAAAGATGCACATACATTATAAAAAATAAATGATGGGATAAAAATTAATTGTATGCACTTAAATGAGTCGGATACATTTTTTTATTCGATAAAAAGAAATGTGCATATGTAAATACAGTAATACAGAATAAAATGTGATGTGCATCAAAAATAGTTACTGTATGCGACTTTGCTTCTTCTGACATAACTGGGGTGCAATGAGATGGCAGAAGTGGACTAACCAGCAGATCAATCTGAGCGTTTGTTGACATTGTTGAAAGGTTATAGCAGAAGTCTGTGGTTGGATAACAATTATCTTCCAAAACCATCTGTCTTTACAAGTAGGGTTGCAAAATTCTGGGAATTTTCAAGGCTGGAAACTTTCCATGGGAATTAATGAGAATTAACTGGGAATTTGAACAAATTGCAGAATTCCCTATAACATGGAACTTAAATTTAGTATATAAATTTCCCAAAATTTCCAATAAAATTCCAATAAATTACTGTAAATTTCCATTAATTTTCCAAGTTGGAATATTTCCAAAATTCCCCAGATTAAAGGCGGGGTGCATGATCTCTGAAAGCCAGTGTTGACATTTGAAATCACCTAAACAAACACGCCCCTACCCCAACAGAATCGGGACCTTCTTTTGATAGACCCGCCCCACACATACCCAACCCAGGCAATGATGACAGTTAGTAGACACGCCCCTTACTGCTGATTGGCTACAAGTGTGTTATGGTACTCGGACTGACTCCCTTTTCCAAAGTGTTTTTCAAAAATCATGCACCCTGCCTTTAAGTTTACATGGAAAGTTTTTCAGGAAACTTTCCGCCCCTTTGCAACCCTACTTACAAGGCTGCGTTTCTATAGAGCAGTCATATGTCTCTGCAAGCAAGATGACAGGAGGACCGATTTACTGAGTTTTGTGTATGCGCTATGATGCGCAAAAACTAATTTATACACTAAAAAGGCTTCTCCCAGTGCAGGAAATTATGTTTTGGTTCTTTTACGTTTTTGACTCTGAATGAAAACTTTGCAAATGTTTATGTGATATACAAATACGATACATTCACAACTTTAAATAGTAAGATCCATTGTGATGAAGTGATTGAGAGAGAATGAGAGCCTGCAATGCTTTTGATTTTATATTTAACAAGACGTAGACGAGAGATAAACAAGCTGCTAGGTTTATTTTCTCCCTCTCTGTAATTGTAAGTAAATGACAGTTCACCCCTGATGCAAGTTAGAGAGACACATGTCAGTGCTTTGAAGCGGACCGATGAATAAAATTTCATTTTGCGGTGAATTAGTGTTTTCCAACAACAGAAAATGGTAATAAAGAATTAATTTGAAGATTTACACCCACACAACACATCTTCGGTAATAGGACAGATTAAAGAGGATAATTTTAACCACACTTCCCAGGGTGAGCGAGCAGGCGGCAAGTAGCTAAAAAAAGCCAAGACGACAGTTCGGTTGCTACTTCAGTGTTGGCTTGGTCCTCTGCTCAGATCGATTTAGAGAAAAAATTATGAGATCAGCTTTAATAAAATGTCAGACAAAACAAATAACACATCGAAAATGTGACATTTACACCTTCGTCCCGTTTGCTCTGAGATGTGTGGATGTGAAAGGAAGAAGACAAAGCATCAGATTATGACGTTTCTAATAAAAAAACATCACTTGTCTTAGTTTATAACTACACAATAGCCATCATAAGAAGGGAATAAATCGGACTCTGCTGTCATCATCTGGTGTCTGATGGACGCTATAATGTACTGTATGCCTTTTACGTGATAGAAATCTACCAGTCTTTGTGACTTGAGTAGCAATCAGATCCAGATCTTGATGATGAGAAAGTGTAGTCAGATCTTATCAATCTTGATGTCAAGTGCCTGTGGTGCTGTTCTGGGTGACAGCCAAAAAATAAGGAAAGTTGGCAGTGCGTGCGATGTGAAACGCAACGACAGTGAATAGCAACAAACAGATAATCAGATTATGAATAATTTAATATAATACGATAACAAAACAACTGTAATGAGGCTGGGTTGCCAAATAAAGTGCACTTTCATTATAGTTGCATTAACACAGATGGATTTGTGTAATGATATTTAAGCTAATCTTGGGGAAATATTGCTGAAAGGTATCTGAAAAGATCAATGAGTTTCTTTGTTGTCTGCGGTTGCAGTTTATCGTCTTAAATACGTTTTTTAATAATGGAATATGAATTCGGTGTGAATTGTGCAACGTGATGATACTCATCAACACTGGCGTCACATGACTTTATTACGTTAAATGTTTACTTTGCATTTTAAATTTATTAATCAAATTATTTTGTTAAAATGTCTTGATAATTGTCAATATGAGTAAACAGTACAAATAAAATACAATTTGATGTTAATTCTTCCTTCTATATCATACTAGAAATAAAGAGAGAGATTAAGTGCATTCAAGGACCTTTCAAGGACTTTCCAGATCCAATACCCTCAAATTCAAGGACTAAATGTGAAGACACATTTCAAGTGAGAGCAAGGTTACATCGTGTAACCTTTAAAGATACATTGTTACAGTTCCCTTTTAAGGGAACTCGCGCTGCATCACTGCAATGAAACTTTGGGGACCCTCCTGGGGTAAGTGCGTCTGAATGTGTAAATCAAATTCAACCAAAGGTGAGGCTTAATGCCAAAGACAGGGTGACGCGGGAGCCAGGAAGTATATCGCTATCTGAAATATTGCCAAAGACTGCGTTACAGGGATGCAGGAAGTATGGCAAGGGAGACACAGCGTCTCGTTCCCTTCTCAGGGATCAACAGTTACATACGTAACCCGAGACGTTTTCATGTGTCAAACACAACTATGCCAAAAAGCATTTTGGTATGAATCAACATTCACATACAGAAGATATAAGCATTTAAAGCGAACAGTTTAGCATGTGTGCTTAAAAAGTCTAGATTTTTTATGATATTATCCTACACTACACAGGGAATGTGAAAACTTCTTGCATAAAATAGATTGAAGCACTTTCAATGACTTGTATCTATGTATGTATATTTTCAAAACTTCCCAGGGCCTTGAGTTTTTTCCCCAAGATTCACAAGCGTTCAAGGATTTCAAGGACTTGTGGGAACCCTGATTGCATTGTGGGTATCCATAATCTGTATCTGCATTAGATGCAAAAAACCTTGTATGTTTAAACACTGTTTTCATTTTATGTAATGTCCTCTTTAGACATTTTTTTATTAGCAACCGTACAACATTTTTTATATTGGATTTTGCTTACTTTTTTGCTTACTGCTGTAAATGAAGATATATAAAGACTATAAATATATTACCCAATATTATTATGTAATGATATGTGTCTCATCATAAAAACTAGTGCATTTTATTTTGTAAATTCTTACAGTGTGCTGCACTGTTGAATTGTATTATTTTTTATGCAGTAACGGAAATATTAGCATCATTCCACTGTTATACAAACTTCAATTTTTTTCCACTGACTTCCATTCATATTCATGCAAGCTAATGGGATAAAGTTTGCGCCAAAGTTCAGTTTTGGTGAATATATAATTGTCCAATATATAATTGATACATTGCAGCAAGACCTTTTCAGGTAAAAGAAAACTCTTTTGCTGTGCAGAGACCTTTGGATGTGTTCAGATCGCAACCCAGCATTCGCAATGCTTTGTCCATTTGCAAATAGGACACTTTGGGCATCAAAAAGGGCACGTTGGGCGAAGCGGCACCCTTTGCCTGTGCCTAAAAATAACAAAAGCAACAATAACGATGCATGTCAAAATCAAGGATTTGTAAAAAACAAAACAACACTTTACATGTGGTGAAATATCTGGTTGCTGCCTATGGGTTTTGCTTAAAATATCCCATACTTAAAGTCTAGCGTGACTGCGGCATGACTCGCAAAACAAGTACATGTCTGGCCGTGTGTTTGTGTGTACAGTATGTGATTTGATACACCCCTCGCTGCATTTTGCAGTCTAATGAACCCTGTCTGTGTGTTTGTGTTCATACCGGGAAAGCTTGGCATCTGTGGCAGCAAATGAGGATTTCTGTAATTGGATTATACCTTATTAATGTTCTTATAGCTGACTGGGAATTATTCGGGTCGAGCAGCTTAATTTTAAGCAATAAAATAAAGTCTGTGTGTTGTGGATGCTGGAGTTTAAAGCTATAGTAGACAACCTGACATTGAGTTTGAATGTGTCTTACTATTTATCACAGAGATAAAAGACTCAAGGGCAGATATTCTCCCGCCGCCTTTGAATACACATAAAATGTATATACTGTAAATGTTAGAAAATGTAATAAATTAGAAAATCCTCTACATATTGCCTCATAAACAACATACCTGTGGTTATATTACTGTGTTATATTTTGATATGCAGAATTACAGTACACATACGGGCATGCGTACACACACGAGTTTAGTAATTTAGGAGGAACAACTTGTTGCCTGAAAGAAAAATATATTAGTTATATTGTTACACATCAGAAAAGCTGTCAGTCTGAAAATGTACAAATTCTTAAACTCCTGAAGTAACAGGAAACCAAAGTAAGCTTAGATTCAATTAAACGCCTTCATTTTCAAGGGGGTCCAGATTAAAACGGACGGCGGCCACCATCAACAGTAATGTGAGCACAGCTTAACACCAAATCCTGTCTGCAGGCCACAGCTGCCGATAGCTGACTGACATTTTAATGACTGAGTCACATTGATCTGTGTACTGGTTAGATAAACATTAGGTAGTTTTACAAAAGGGATGGTAAGGAAAAACATTTAATTGTTTACATCTGTTAAGTAGACACAATTTCTGCATGTTTTGTGCTGTAAACTCCTAAAAAAGTTTTAGTTCATTTAAGTTCAGCTTAAGTGATATCTTTCATTGTAAGTTTTACTAAAAGTGTAATGCGTTTGAAATATTATACAGCACAATAAATAAAAACATTATAAAGGTCGTCCCTGAGTTTGGTGGATGTAGCTTGATATCTTTACGATGAGTTAGATGAAGACTTTTGAAATAAAATAGCAATGTGTTGAGATTTTCAAGGCTACATAACACAAGCACCTAAAAAAAATCTTTGCTGGTTTAAATTTTTTAAAATTGAATTAACTCGGATTTCCAAGTCATTTTAACTTAATATTATTTATCTTGAGTAGAGATGAGTTGTTATAACTTATAAAATATAGTTGAAATAAGTCAACTTCATTTTATAAGTTGTATCAACTCATCTCGTCATCTTTTTTTTACAGTGAGGAAGAGTTTCTTGACTTCTGAAACTTTGAGTATGTTTGATAGTATAATAAAGTTTTATAGAAACATTTGATGATCTCTTTCCGCTACTAAAAATGAAATGTGTCTTTCCATTCAAGTTAATTAGTGTTCATATAGGGCCAGTAAGAAGTTATAGGTCTCTGTCTTACACAATTTCAGCTATAATATACTTTACAATCACAGGATTTGTGTATATACGTTCTGCATCTCAGCCCGATGCATTGGGAACATTCATAGGGCGCTTTACTAATCTCCTGTATTGTGTGTTGGCTTTGCCTGCTTTTTGGGTGCAGTACAAGAGATTATGTCCTAAACATCGTTTTTAGTGAACAGTTAATCTGCTTTAGCTGTGAAATTTACTTAATTTAATTTCAATACTTTGGCAGATTATTCTTAAATGAAAACTGGTTATTGGTTATGAGAAACTACAGGCAGAAAATACAGACTTTTAACTTTTCTAAGCTAAATATATATATATATATATATATATATATATATATATATATATATATATATATATATATATATATATATATATATATATATATATATATATATATATATATATATATATTTCAGGATCCATCCTGTTATGTACCCAATTATTGTTTTTGTCATTTATGTAAAATAAAACAAATATTTTTCATAAATGACCAGAACATGTTTCTAAAAGTTTGGTGTAACTTTTAATATTTTTAATAATTGTGTTTTTTAAATATATACTTTTTAATATATTTAAATATTTTTATTTTAAAGAAAATTTTTAGAGTTTTAAAGATCCCAGCATTTGAAGAAAGGATGGTTTAGGTCAGGGTTTCCCAAACTGGGGTTTGTGAACCCCTGGTGGTTAACGAGGGGATTACATGGAGTCGAGTGTTGATGTAAAACAATTTATTAATTATATTAAATCAATCTAATTTTAATAGTAAAACAATTAAATGAAACACTTATTAAAATATATATTTGATTTGTTTAATCTGAATTAAGTGACTATTACACACCACAACGCATGCATAATGGACAGATAGGTTTTATGTACCAATTAAAGAATATTGCTAGATGAAGGTGCAATAACAGGTAATAACAACAATAACTATGTGAAATAATACTGATCAAAATCTTATAAAACGAAATAAATGTCATTGAAGTTAAACATGCAAATGTGCTATTAAATTATCAAAATTAATAATTTAGGTGAACAAAAAAGTTTGAAAACCCCTGGTAAAGGTAATCTGCCTAACATTCCCGAGTTGAGCTCCTCGTGAAAGGTGCGGGTGGACACGTGCATTCACGTTTCGTGGGAAAACCACAATGATTACATAACCACGTATTCTGTTATTCAAGAAGTAGTCTCTCATTACCCATAATTCCCTGTCTCACTGTCTCCGTATATCCTTCTGTATCTTAATCAACCTCTCTATAGCACTTCTGTCTCGTTTTACCTGCTTGATTAGTCCTTTGTTTCCACCTGCTGAGCTCGACCCGTGATGTAAAGGTTTCACCTGGTGAGTCTTAGATACTAACCGTATTATGTAATACTGCTGTTACTTACTCATCTTTCGTTTCTGTTCGTTTAAATGAGGATTTTGTATCCAAGAAATCTTGTAGTTCAACTGATCAGTGCATGGTGACAGCAATCCCAAAGTCATGGGTTCGATTCCAAAGTAACACAGAATCTGATGATATGTTCCTTAAAAGCACTGTAGGCCACTTTTGATCAAAGTGTCAGTCAAATACATGGAAAAAAAATTATTGGGTCCAACTGGTGTTTGTATTTGTAGAATAACTAAGTGTATTACCCTAAAACATATTATACGATTATTCGATCGCATAATCAGCCAAAGTCTGCATATTTATGTGGGGGCCACATTTTTTCAAATACACCTCACTTTCACCGCACAAACTGCAGATTTCTGTGCGCAAAATATGCGGGGCTTGCATGATTTCATAACCTCCGCATTTTCGTAGCAAATCGTCACATCTTAGCAGAAAGTTGAAAAATGTTACATTTACTTCATACCAGCGTAGCCATGTCCCCTGTTACCATGGGAACGTTATGAAGTGATGTAATTATGTGACGTGAACATCATTGTAAAGCTGCAAGTTCCCGCATGTTTTTGCAAGTTCTTGCGATTTTTGCAAGTTCTCGCAAATTTATCGCATAAATATCCCGCATATTCCATCGCATTTTTTTAAGAAAACCTGCCGCAAGATCAAGAATTTTTGCCTGCAACAATCACAAAAAAAAACGTTATTTTGTCTTTTGTATTTAAGGGCTGCATAACGATTAATCGCAACTAATCGTTTGCAGAATAAAAGATTTTGTATACATATAATAATTATGTATACATAAATGCACACACATGCATGTATATATTTAATAAATATGTATATTTGTATATACATTTTTATATTTATATATAATTTATGTAATATATAAATACTTATATAAATATATATTTTTAGTATATAAATATATTTTTTCTTAAAATTCTACATGTGTGTGCGTGCGTGCGTGCGTGTGTGTGTGTGTGTTTATATATACATAATTATTATACACAGTACACTCACATATAGTATGTAAATAAAAACTGCAAACGATTAGTTGCGATTAATCGTTACGCAGCCCTAACTTTATTCAATTAAAGCTTATCTCTTTTAAAGATTAGCCCTACCTGACAGGTAATTTTTTCACAGTCCTGTATCTAAAGCTCTGTTTATACTTCACATTTTTTATAATCAGTGTAGTTTTGTACATATTGCTCATGTTGTTTCTATAGCAGCACTTTCATTCGCTAAAGCTGCAATGTTTTTCTTTGTATTTTCCCCGTGGCATAATGTTGTTTTGAAAGACCTATGTATACTAAATGCTTACATTGCAATTATTAGTTTTCACTAATAATAATAATAATAAATATAGGAAAAGTTAAATACCATGGATTATCATGTACGATCTATTGCTCTGATATTAATCTTTTAATCTTTGTTGGTTTTAGAGAAACAAACACGTATAACTGCTTTGCACTTCTCACATGAATAAAATATATCGCTCGCAGCTAATCCTCAGAACAGCAGCAACAGACTCATTAAACTTTCACAGTATTTTGGGTAAACCGTCAGGTGATGCTATAAAGCCTCTGTGCTCCTGTCATTCACTCCTTTACTTTATAAATCCCCCCTTCCTCTGTAGATGCTCCGCTGTGCCGTTTAGCTTGGATTTGTCAGAAATCGATGCCGGCCAATAGAAATCCAGCTGAGATGTGTCTGTCTGTGCCGCAGATTTCTCTCTTTGCTTAGTCTTTGCCTGACTTGTTGCCACTGTATCACTTCTTGCATTAAGTATCAGGCCCAAATACCCAGATAAACACCAACTTGGTCCCTGTAAATCCCTCCAAGTAAACATGTGTGAGCCCTTAAAACACAGGAGGGGACGTCCCTTAGCTGGCTGTTTTGGGTAATCTGCTAGTCTCAGTAACCGTGTGTGTGGTCTGGTTGGGGTCGGTGGTTCTGTAGGGGTTTTTCCATGAGAGATTCGATTGTCGGGTCTCTGTTATCGCTAGATGTTATCAGAACTGTAACACCATCCCTCAAGCCAGCATCTCTTTTGTGTGGTCTGAGCTATACGTGTAGTCCTATACCTTTGGGCGATTATCAGATGTCTGTGTGTGTGGTTGATGGATTTGACAGTGCTTTTTGAGGCACTTTTCGAAAAACATTTCGTCTACAGTACCAATAGCAACTCTGACCAATGCATCCCTGTTGCTTTTAGCATTAAGTGGAACAGACAAGCCATAAGTCAACCGAGATTAGAC
The DNA here is from genome assembly GCF_030506205.2 of Paramisgurnus dabryanus. Classification (NCBI taxonomy): domain Eukaryota; kingdom Metazoa; phylum Chordata; class Actinopteri; order Cypriniformes; family Cobitidae; genus Paramisgurnus; species Paramisgurnus dabryanus. The sequence goes on from NC_133337.1 coordinate 26,913,173, forward strand.
TCGCAGTCCGAATGAGTCTGTCAATCAAAGTGAGGGATGTCGTAAAGTGACACCCTTCCCATCACGCAATAATGCATCTCAATTTAGCAACCCCACATGGTTATTTCCAAACCCACCTCCATTAGCAGACATCAGGCAATCGGCCCAGAATCCTTCCTATCTGTTAGATGGATGAGTTAAAAACAACGGAGCAAACTATTCTTTTCATCTTATCCTCCTTTTTTCCCATCCCGATCTAATTTAAACACCGCACCGTTCACCTCCTCTCTTCGTCCGTCAGTATTGTTTATCGAACCAAAAAACGACTCCCGTTGTCGGTGGGCCGTCACGTGCCTCGTTCTCTAGGGATGTGGAGAAAGATGGAGTTTCTAACAGCTACTGACCTGTGAGAGAAACCTAATTAGCTGGGAAAGCTCTGCTAATGGTGAAGCGCTCCACCCGGAGGTCTTGCCAGGGGTCGCCCTGGATTAACCCCAGAATGGATCACTCCCAACTCCAAGGACCAAGTTAAACTGTCTTACAAGACGTATGGACCAGAGCCAGGTTAATTATGGGAAGCGAGCGAGAGAATATTGGAGAAAGTTTGTTTGTCGGGTGAGAGAACGGGGATGTAGTGATATGTATGAATGATTTAGGGTAGAAATAAAAGTTGTTGTAAAAGAATCAATAAGGATTCATTTTCCAGGGATCAAGGATGTAGAGATCGTTCAGTTTGGTTTCATACTTATGACTTCTTTGAAGTGAATGCATGTAATGTTATACTAAGACAGTCATTTACACAATTGCAATTTAAAGCACCCATTTTATTTCTAAAAAATGTTATTTTGTGTATTTTATAATACAATGTGCTTGCATGGTTTATGGTTAAAAAGAATGATCATATAGTATATACTTTTATTCTATAGATTGTGATTAGGGCTACAACAACTAATTGATAAAAATATTGCCAATGAATTTCATCATCGATTAGTTGGTCTGTGATGTTACATGCTCCTGCACCACGGTCGGACAACTTGGACACACGCTCAAAGTCAGGCACTTTTTCTTCATAAATCGTGAGATGCACGTTTATCAGGCGCTGCCTCTTCTCACCGCGTGACCAGCTTGGCTAAAGCAAGGCAGGGTTGCCAAGTCCTCTGCCTTTTGGCGGAGTTCTGAATTGGGCTACTTTTAAACTGTTTCTGCAGGATAGAGACTGAAGGATTTGTTTTATTAATTGTTGTTATTTGGGCTTTGAATAGGGGATGCTTTTGGACTATTTTGTTATGAGGATCTGGCAACCCTGAAGGGACAATGACTAAAGCAAAAGCGCACACGAACGCTGGTTAATAAAGATAATTTCTTTGTTTGTATTTGCTTAATTGTTGGTGGATTTTCATTAAAATAGTATGAACCACAAACTAAGCATCTGTTTTAAAGTAAGGGGGAAATCCAGGTTTTTATTACTTTACCAACGCATTTATGAAATGGGGACATACAGGGTCAGAAAATAAGACAAGCTGAGCTCAAAATTGCATCACTTACATCAACACTACTGTGCGATGTGTTGTTCGTGCGTCTTAGCGAATAAGAAACTTGCTCATCTTCTCAGCTGGTTTTGCTTCGGGTCCCAAATTTTGCACAGATGGTGCCCCATACAGTACCAAAATGGGCAAAAAGTTTACAAAATGTCCCTAAAATATACCACCAAACATAATATTCATTTAATGGCTCCATGCCTTCGGCAGCCAATAAGTATTTTTATGTTGTTCAACGTTGCTTGGTTTCATATGATCTGTTAATTTAATGGTTAACCAGTTAATGGTTTTCAAGAATGAGGGCACACATGCTGCATGTGATGGTAAAGAGCAGATGGTACAGCACTGCATTAACAACATTAGAAGTCATGGGTTCGAGTCCCAGGGAACACACGCATGGCTGAAAAACGTGTATAACATATACTTTGAATGAAACCATTTCTCTAATGCATAAACGTGAATGAATAATTAATTATTGGTTAATCAGATATTAACACAGCCATTGTTTACATTCGTCTAATAAAATCCTGCTCCTTAATGAGTTTTGGCTTCAGAACTGAAACACGGTTTCGTCACAGCGTGGTCTGCATGTATCTGCTGGTATTATATATATGGGTGCTCCATCACGCCTGTCAGCTTCTACATTATTCACGGTATAGTGTTAGCCTAGCAAGAACGCTGCTGAATTAAACAGGCCATCCGTCTCTGCTAACGATGTCCTGACAATGTTTGCGCTATGTTTAACAGACGCAAATGGCTAGCGGCGGGGTGGCGGCCATATCTCTGCAACGTCTGTTATGGGTTGCCAGGTGTATCATTAAGAGGTTTTGCGGTAGTGCTCGATTAAGAAGTGATGAAAATCGAGTTGGCCGGGTCAGTAATTGGTGAAATTTTGTCTGGTGCGATGACTGGCGGTGTTGATGAAGCAGCGAGGTTTGCTGCGGTCGATAGATCGATAGATAGTTAGCTCGGCTGAATTCTGATGGCAGGCTATTGATTTGCAAACGTAAGGTTGCTTTCCAAGCATCATTTTGAGACATTAGTTTGACCAACGAAGGGAAATTCATTTGGTTTTGGGCATTACTTGTCTGATGTGTCTTTGGTTGAATGATGTGAAAGAGTTTGGGAACAAAGCATCCATCTGATTTATTTTAAGCTGCATTCTGGTATGAAAATGTATTTTTCTGCTGAAAAACACAGCAAAGACCAATATAATTTCTATGCTGGTTTGGTGCTGGTTTAGCTGGTGGTCAGGGTTGTGCTTTCTAGCTACACTTGTCTTGGTCGACAATAAAACAGACGACAACCAAGCCATATCTAGGGTCTAAAAATGTCATATTTTTAGACATTTCGGTTCATAAATGTCATATGCTGTTGGACATAATAAATATTGTTGGGTTGCTTGGTAAACAGGTAAACACGGTTCCCAATTTTGCTCTTGCCAAACATAGAGTAGACTAATGTGCCTTATCAACGCTAGCGTGTCCTTTTTTATATTCCCAAATCTTTCTTTGGATGATGAAAAGGTTGACTGCTGAAAGAGAAGTTTGTGAAAATATTGGAAAGCCGAAAGGGCGAACGAAAAGATTGTAGCTAGCAGCTAGCGAGCAAACCGGATTGTCTTACTTCCAAAATATATGTATCTCCCTTTCACAGCCGATTTTCTCATATCGTCTAAACTTTTGAATGCTTATGAACCGGCAGGAAACCCTCACAGCGAGTGCTGAAGGAAAGAAAGAGATTGGTGGCTGAGAGCCGATTTTAAGCAGTTTCCAACCTTTCATATTTCAAGAGCTTACTCTACATTTACAGCACAGGCAACTTATTTAAATCCACTCTGTAAAGTGTTTTTGAAAAAGACCATTGTGTGCAAAAAAAATTTGTTTTGTGTCCATCTGTGTGTTAGTTTTCACCCGACGGTGTTTTGCATAATCTAGCTCACATCAACATTTAGCATGAAAGGCTTTCGGTGCCCGTTTATCTTCGATGACATATTTCAAAGGTTTTATTTAGCCGAGTACGCGCTAGTCATAGTGTACTAGATTCAGTCACCATTTGCAGCACTTGACTGAAGTGGGAGTGGGAGTTTGACGAGTAATATTCTGATAAGTGGAGCGTGCTTTAGTACAGAAAGAAACAATGTATCCTTTCTATCTCAACAGGATAAAGTAGCAACACAAGTACCATAAAGTGGGTTGCGCGCTAATATTGGGCACCTATTGAGTCACTATGTTTAAATAAAAAGCAAAATAAGCAAATCTTTTACAAAGTTTTTGAACTCACAAAGCTGATATTTTGGTTAGCTAGCTACTGTATCCTGTATTCATCGGATTAAAGTAAGTTATTTAGGTTTGAAAAGTGGCAGCCGGTGACTTCTCCTCCAAGGGGCACGAATTCAAAATATGTGTTCGGAGTGTAGTGTGTGTGGTTCATCATATCAAAATATGTGTTCGGTGCGTCATGTGAACTAGGGCTGGGCAAAAAAAATTATTTTTTGATTAATCGTTTTTTTCCGTGGTTGATTCAAAATCGATTCTCACAGGCCACGAATAAATTTTTTTCCAATTTTATTTCCACAAACATTGAACGTAAGATTAACGTTAATCTAATTACTAGTCTTCTCCACTAGATCTATATTCAGATATATTATAATATAATATAATATTCTATACAATCTATATTCATTGAGTTGAATTCAGAATCGAGTATAAAAATCGTGTCGAGAATCGGAATTGACCAACCCGATTGAGAATCGAAATCGACAAAAAGGCATGATGCACATAGGTTCACATGACGCACTGAACACACATTTTGACCTTATGAGCCACACACAAGATGGGCTAAATGCATGTTTTGACGAGCTTCACATCGTGCGCCCTCAAAAAAAAGTCACCGGCCGCCATTGGTTTTAAAAATGACTAAAGTTCAATATTTTAGATTTGTGAAGGTGCAGTTTATAATTTTTATACAAACTTTACATAAGTTGACATTAAATAAAGTAATTAACAAATGCTGTTAATCTTACTGCTGAAAATTGGGTTAGCAGATTTGAAGTCACAATGAAACTGAAGTAGCAATTGTCTTATTTTTCCCGTTGTTGAGCTATATTTAACGGCTTTTAAAAATGTAGGGCTTGACCTGAATTCATTCATCGAGAATTTATTGGATCGTTGGAAGTTGGGTCATGTTGCTAGTTCCCAATCGTTCCGAACTTTTCCCGGGCCCCGACCACCTGACATACCCCGCGACCGAAAGTAAAGCGAGATCGAGGAGGGGAGGAGATTTGCATGTTTGATTAAATATAAAGGAAAACCAATTTTTTACTTTTTCCTCGCCATTGACGAGATAACTCGTCAATTAAGAGAAAATGCTTCCCTGCCAATGACGATAATTTATGGCTTTCCGCAATACCGCTATTATCCACTTCCGCAACTTATACAACCCGAAAGTAGTGCCTCACGTGAAAGATAAAGAACTCTGTGTAGCCTATGTTTTAAGGATCTCTCTGAATCTGATCTCTATCAAAAGTCAAAAATTTAATTATCTCAGCTTTTTGCTCAAAATTGGGTGTTTTTAAAGAAACCTACACATTTGAGAGGTGATAAAAAGAGAAATAATGAAGATAGGATGAAACAGATTTTTTTTTTTGAAAGCAGAGCGTCTGTTCTTTCATATGCTATATTGTTTGTTTATATATTTAAAGAAGAACATTTTCTGGAAGGCACTAAAATTTTGTGAAAATCATGAAAAATGCTGGCGCTGGCTGGCAATTTTTTTTTAAAATGCTGGCAGGAAAAGAGTTAAAAATTAGTGAACCTCACAGATAAATCATCTGTAAACATTAATAAACATTACGTTTTTAATTTGAATTTCGTTGTGACTTTAACATAACATCCCAGATCTATTTAAATAACTGACCAGTCATCCACTTGTTAAGTTGTAATGTAAAGAATACCATTTCCAGGTCCAAAGCTTCATATAAACTACAATCTCTACAGCCGTTTATGAGCGCCATTTATTCATATCACACATTTAAGCTATATAAACATTACAAACGTCATTATACGTTATAGACGAGCGGATAGCTCTCTTAAAACGTGCTGCTTATTACTCCAGGTGTGTAGTCATCATATTATGTTTATCGTATCATCCATTAATTAGAGGGTTCAATAAGATTATATTATCAATAATGGGTAATTTCCGAAAACACCGCATTTATCTCTCTCGAGCCTGCTCCCGCTGCCGTTTCAAGGTCAGTTATAATTGAAACGTGCATCTAAACTGCTCTGCGCCTCACTGCATAGCAGATGGCTTTGCGAAAATTAAACGTGGAAAAAAAATAAATGGAGGTATATAATTTAATGACAGCTTCTCGTCACCGTTATCTGCTAATGAAGGCCTTTCTCTGGCGCATTATGAGGGGAATCTGTGTTTCAATAAGCCTGCTATTAACCTGTACAGTTGAATGGAGATTATTGCGGAGGATCCGTCTATCGCTTTTGTTAATGAAGGACAATGATATGGAGTTATGCGCTTACGGTGCAATATATATAAAGATCTTTGTAATAATAATAATAATAGATAAAATAAACACAATAAACTGTGTACAGGAGTTGAATTTACAATCACAATAAATACTTTTTAGCAACGTAATATATTTAAGTTTCAATTACAGTCAATCTAAAATTAAATAAATGATTAGTCTTGTAACCTGAAGGTCGCTGCATGGTTCAGTTCTCATGATTGGCAGGAAGTGACCATGGTACCCTTGAGCATGACACCTTATCCCCAATAGCATCCCTGACAGGACAATGACCCCAATTATCCCCAATTGCTCCCCGGGAGCTGCCTCCGTGTTTAATGTATTGGGTAACTTGACAAATCACTTCACTTACTTTTTAGCTTCATACGTATGTTAACTAGCTGTGTTGCCAGGCAACCGTAAACTCCCTACAGTTATGCAAAACCTAAATGTTTCATTTGGGATGATACTCGTACATTTGACGGTAAAGTACACGGTGCGTAGTTTAAGTGCATAGTGTATAGTATGTCATTTGGGACACAGCTGTTCACAAACTCATGGTGTTCATGTAGCATTAGCGGGGGTTCGAGTCCTAGGGATAAAATGTATACCTATCTGCTGTGAATGTAAATGTAAACTGTAGGTTGAAAGCATTTCATTACACACATTCACACAGTCAAGGTTAAGTAGGTTGAAGGCATATCATCATACAGGTACACACAGCAGGACGAACAGACACGGAGAGCCCAACCTCTGAGATCCACCTGCAGTGTCTTAACCGAGCAAGCTGTCCCTAACACACACACACAAACACACACACCTGCTGCTGCCCTTCCACAGGTATAAAACCTGAGACACACACACCTGCTGCTTCATCAGTTACAGACACAGCCACATGTACCCATGGGGACCGGCGGTGAGAAAACTAGGGAAAGAGAAAGCGTCGGCTATTTTCAGCACTGTGCAAGCATGTCTGGTTTCTTCTGCATCATCTGCTAACTTCACCATCTCTCCCTCCAGACTTTGTGTGTGCGCGCGCGTGCGTGTGTGTGTCAATATGGTCATCTATCTTTGTAAGCAAGTCTGTTTATCTGAGTGCATGTTTGTAATGAGATCATATCTCCTTTTAAGCATGCCTGCTTTATCCGAGGTCTCCGTGTGTGTGTGCGTGCACACCCTTTATTATTTACACCTTTCCATCTGTGCAGTCGCACAAAGTGTGCACCCTACCGAGTGATGACAGTGGAGAAAACAGAGAGCGGAGGTAGAATGAAACACTGGAGGACTCCATCGCATCTGATTGAAGACATTTATAACAGGCTTAATGAGACCACCTGTTTGTGAGACGTACTGAGATCCATGAGTCCTTCAGGAGAGAGCGTTATTCCTGCGCAGCGGTGTTAAACAAGCAGACGTGGAGAGATTTTTAGAAACGGGTCTTGCCGGAATACCTCGGAGAGAAAGAGTGCGCGAGACCAAAGCGGAGCAGGGTTTCGAAAAGACCAGAGGATGCTCTTGATTAATGGCGAACTTGATGAACCCTACCGAGGAGAGAGAGGGAGAGAGAGAGAGAGAGAGAGAACATTTTTAGTAATGCATTTGAAACACAAAGTTCTCAGAACAGAAGTCTCAGAGAGACGCAGATGACTTTAAATGATGTGCTTTATGTTAAAAGCTTCTTTGATGAGCCGGTGTTATGACAGATACATAATTTGACGTGGGCTTGCCTGGGATCAGTCAGAGCAAATTAATTACAAAAATGATGAATTATGTTAATAGATTTCACTTCTATTCGCTAAAGCTGTATGATAAAAATGTCCTCATTCACTCGCACTTACAGTATGCTTTGACCCTGTATAATTTTTTTGTAGGAAACAGCAATACAGGGAAAAAAATACATTTATCTGGCCATAAATATGTTTTGAATGTATGCAAAATATTTTTTCCAGAATATAAAGCTAAATATATTTCTTAATTTGACAATATGTTTAGTTTTAACCTTATTAACATATATTTCAAAATATATACAACCCATATGGCAAAAAAAATATAAAAAGTATATTTTACAGTTGAATAGATACTTTTAATATTTTTAAACCTTTTATGTTTACAGGTTTGTAACATAAACAAAGTTTTTCTTCCAATGCGATGTGAATAAAAGTTCTTTAAAATATATTTATTTTTAAATATATTTAAAAATATACAAAAAATTAATTTTTGGGAAAAAATTGTAAACGTATTTCTAAATATATTTAATCAAATATATTTTTGGCAATTTTTTGTATATTTTAAAATATATTTAAATTATATTTCCTTTTTTTTTTTTTTTTTTTTGCTGTACGGGATAAGTATTTTTCAATTTTTTTTCTCATTTCCACTTTTTTTTTGAAAAGTTGCCTGCCAGTATTTTTTGTGATTTTCACAAAAGTTTCACAAAATGCCTTTCAGGAATATTTTCTTCTAACAATATATAAACATATAAATATATCAAATGAAAGACCCTCTGCTTTCAAACAAACAAACAAAACGGAAGAAAAAACTTTCATCCTATCTATATTTTTTCTCTGCTTATAAACTCTTAAATATAGGTATTTTTCTACAAAAAGAAAAATTTAGCAAAAAGCTGAAATAATCGCATCATAATCGAGATAACTCGTCAATGGCCGGGAAAGAGTTAAACATACATTTCAATGTAAATTTCAGCAAAACATGCCTTTCTGCGTTTTTGTTTCCTTATTAAAATATTTACAAGAAGATGTCTACTTTTACCAGCCCTCTCCTCTTAAGGTAAATGATAATAACAAAGCCCAAAATGATTTTTATTTCATGACACAACACACAACATTTTCTTTTTCGGTTTTCTGCTTTATTGCCATTTCTTAAAAGATGCATATTTAGGCTATCGTCATTAAGAACACGTTAAAAATATAGTTATGAGTAGCAACAACTATCTTACCCATTTTTTCCTGCTGCAGTCTTATGTGACTTCGAGCCGGTTACGAACGACAAAGTCTGCATTCAATAAATCCTCGACATCAAGAACACATCTGGGTACTTCCATGCGTTCTCTGTTTTTAAGTATTCGAACCGGACTTTGCTGGTTTATGATGCTGTAGAGCGAAGACACGAGAACGCCAGATCGCATAAGAACGCATATTGAGAAGCGGCCAGGGTATGCTTTTTAACCATTTAGGACACTAAATCCTGAAAAAAGAAATGGTTAAAAAGGTCCCAATCTGTCACTCGGACAATACACTTTATAAAGGTACCATTTAGGATACTTTTGGTACCTCTAAGGGAACTAATATGAACTCTTTAGGTGTAGGTTACCATCCCAGTGACTGCTAGAGACAATTTTATGACCATTTGTCCTTTAACTCTTTCACCGCCAGCGTTTTTAAAAAAAGTTGCCAGCCAGCGCCAGCGTTTTTCATGATTTTCACCAAAGTTTAATGCCTTCCAGAAAATGTTCTTCTTTAAATATATAAACATACAATATACCAAATGAAAGAACAGACCCTCTGCTTTCAAACAAAAAAAACCGTTTCATCCTACCTTTAGTGGTTCTTTTGCAATCAGCTTTTGAATATGGGTAGGTTTTTGCAAAAACACCATATTTTGAGCAAAAAGCAGAAATAATTCCATTTTTATGACGGACTTTTCATAGAGATCCCATTCAGAGCGATCTTTAAAACAGACACGGACATGCAGCAGCTTGGCATAGGGAAATACTTCCGGTTTTAAAAAGTTGCGGAAGGGCGCCACCTGGTGGATAATAGCGGTATTGCGGAAAGACGGAATATCTCGTCATTGGCGGGGAAGCGTTTTCTCTTAATTGACGAGAAATCTCGTCAATGGCGGGGAAAGAGTTAAGTGTATAGTTTTTTAACAACAAGAATAAATGCATTTATGTTTTTTAGTGCATTTATATTAGATACGCAAGTTATATTTTTTCCTTTAACTTTTATTGTGAGGATTGTTATTGTTGCAAGCCCGGTTTGAACCCACAGTGCAGCATATCTGATGGCCGTGATCATCACATCTAAAATCTTAACTTTTTACCGCTGGAGTATTTATGTATTCAAAGTGACTCTGGCATTGATTGACTGTGCCAAGCTCGTCTTAACGCCGCACTCATTAATCTACATCTGTTGTCGAGGGTTTGATATGAAAGTGAATAAATTACCAGACAACAAATCTTCCCTGTTGGCTGTGTCATGCCCCCTGTTGGCTTGGAGCAGATGGCATTAGGGAGGGGGAGAGTTTTGGAAATGATTCAGAGATTCAGATTGCCTTTGGGATTAGAGTTTGGTTTGGGCGTGCTGCGCAGGACCTTTCAGTGGTTCCTGAATATGAGCTGCTTTGTGTGCAAGCGACCCCTAGTGGCGTTTTCATTTTGCTTGTTGTGATCACTGTGACATGCATTCAAAAGCTTTTTAGTACACTGCTAAACACACATTCCCGCAAGCATTCACACAAGCAAACGCAAACCCAATAGATGCTTAAAATGAAGTGCTGTTTATCAAAAGTGCACGGTTCTTCGAGCATGATCAGACGAGATCTAAAGCGGGCATGGTTTTTGTTCCCCTCTGCGATAGAGCTCTCAGTAGAAGAAAGCGACTTTGATTCAGAGTAATGATGTGCGATCATTTTCTTATTTAATAAATACGCCCTCTGACTTCAGTTTGAGAAATGTTGGGTAAATTTGACCTCGCTGCGTAGCATTTGTTTGTGCAAGTTGATTGACTCTGAATGCAATTACAGACACTGCGGGGAGGGTTGTTGTCTGATATTAAGCTTGTCTGTATTTAGCTCATCACAAGCCAATCTGATATGTCAGGTGATACACGACAATTCATGTCCGGAAAGCACCTATGGGTGCGCCTGAACGGGGCAGATGTTTGTTACGTCAAGCATTCGAGTAGTAATCATCATCTGGATGATGCAAACTGTGAAGGTTGAGTCATTTACTTTCAATAAGTTGATATTAGGTCTTTTTGCATCATTCCAACACAACCAACTTTTTGTGCATTAGAGATTCAATTCGATACTGTGATGGATCAGCGTATGAATGAGGGATTGCATTGTTGCGAGGGGTACAGCTCCCTTACACCCTCTCCTCACCCCTTCTCCAAAAAGAGATGGATGACATGGCCCGCAGCACCAATTTTGCGGATGACAAGTTCAAAAGCAGACGAATGAGTGAAGCAGACCAGGTGGGCTATTTATAGCACCCGACTTTCATCCCTCTTCATCCTTGGTGCAGTTTTCCCGCTCATTTTTATTCTGTGAATTATAGCGACTCTATTGAAGACACTTTTTCAGCGGTAATCAAGATCGGTTTATCCGTCACAGATTCGCTATAGGGACTCTCGTGATGGAGGGATGGTTACATAACCAAGTTCTCAGATGAAATTTTTCGCCTGTGCTTATTTAAAGAGGAATTCTGCTAAATTAATTGGTGATAAATGTGTTAAGTTAAACTTATTACACGGGCGTTATTTCGATAGTCCACTTTAGATATTTTACTAACTATAAGTAACTTTGCTACTACGTGTCAGTGGTAAAGGGAAACAGCAAATCGAGGATGACAATGTAGAAAAGACTGCGATGTCGTTGCATGTTGCCTGCGTGTTTACACAATATAAATAGGCAGCGATTTCTTTTCCAACATCATGCGACGTTTAGGTTGCTAAGCAACAGGAGACGCTACGGGAGCGCTTTGGAAAGGAGGAAAGCGGTGCGGTTGCGTTTTCCGCGAAGTTGTAGACGCTAAATGTAAAGCATCCCTTACTCAACATATAACTCAAAGCATTGTAAATATTACAACTTGTGAGATCCTTCAATCAGAGGCTCCTGAATTTCAAATGGGTTTTAGATTAAAATGAATTAAGCATATTTGGCATTTTGGTGGGTCCTCGAGTCCCAGAGCACTCGGATCTGGTGCCTATGTCTTATGAGCCATATTTTTAAATATTCACATATTGAATAAGAGATACAAAAAAACTGATCTGTGCGAAATCAAGTGGACTATCAAAAAAGTGTTACCCATTTAAGAAGGTTTAGAGACTGGTCTGGCTGGGAGATTAGCTTGCAAACCATTTAAACCCCAGCTTAGCTGGAAGATCTAGAGCATCTTAAGGTGATCTAACAAGCAAAAGACCTCAGGCTTAGTTTTTTGCCGACAGACGAAAAAAGTGGTTTCTAGTTCATGTGTGGCAAAATCCAATCACAGCGGAGGAATGATGTTTCTCTTGGAGACAATAAAACTCTGAATACAAATATCGGCTAATAAAACTTCTGAATCCTTCATGCATCATGAGTACGCTCACATACGCTCACCATGGAAACCGGGTAGAGACCCTATTACTGGATTACGGAGAAATATGGCATCTGGATGTGTGTTGCCCAAGGCCTGCTTGACTAATTGTCTACTGTGCTTGTGTCTGTAGGTGGAATGAAGTGTCAAACTGCAGCTTTTCTCTGAATTTATGTGTGTGGAGTGTGTGTATGTGTGCATAATTTAGTGTGTGTTTTTGCTCAGAGCTAAAATAGAGGGCAATAAGTGTCTCATCTGACAATTGTTTGTGTTCGCCTCTTCTCGCGTTTGTGGCGTTTCTTCTGGAATCAATGGAAGTGACTGAGGAAGTGACTCAGATCTGGATTTAGATGCACTTGTTTTGTGACAGTCCTCAAAAGAAACATTCTGTATGTGGGTGTATAAACACGGGCGTCATTTTGCATGACAAGTGAGGGAGACATTTGGGTGCACAGAGAGTCGTGATGTCATAAAATGCAAAGCTTATAAAAGTATAAAGGTTATGCATAAATCATTTTGCATGGTTTTTTATGTATCAAATAGACTGTATGTGTGTATATAATATACATAAATGGGCCAAAACATCCAATATTGTATTTTGACCCAGATATACAGTACTGTGCAAAAGTCTTAAGCCACCGTGCCACCATTACATTTGTTGTTTTTTGCAATAATATAGTGATCCTATTTATTCCTCTCTTTATTAGAATACAACCATAAAGTACAGGGAATCTGTATGGAGTATTAAAAACACTATAATAGTATAAACTGAAGTGTTAAGTACTTACTTGAGCAATATCAGGGTTCATAAACAACCCGCGTTTGGCGCGTCAAATTTGCTTTACCGCGTCTAGTTTGCCACTTGAAAATTTTGAGTTTACTCGCTTCATTCGCATGTGAAAGCCGCGTGTGAAATTGTAGTCATCGAGAAATTGCGTCATGGGAGGGGCTTCTGCGACTCCGCTTGTTTTCCTGTAATCACTTCACTACTCGAGCAAGCTCCTGATTGGTTAATGGTGGCACGTTTTCCCCCAAAGTTCAAGTTTTTCAACTCGCGCATTTCCCTTGGCAACGCTCAATTCACGTCATTTGCACAAACTTAATGTGCGAATGAATTGGAATTGCGTCTACACGCTAAATGCCTAATTCGTGCTGCGAGACCTCCAGACGCCTGTCAACGCGTCTTCACATTGACTTAACATTGAAATCACTCACGCTTGACACCTCTACGCGGCTGGTGTGAACGCAGCATTAAACCTAAATAAAATAAAATCCTAATTTCAGTTTCCCCAAAAGAGCTCAAGATGTGTTTAGTGCCAAGAGAGGTCAACACTTAATACATTTCTTGCATTTTCTGTTTGTATCTTAACTCGTTCCCCGCCAGCCCTTTTTTTAAAGTTGCCCGCAAGCATTTTTTGTGATTTTCACAAAAGTTTCACAAAATGGAAAATTTTCTTCTTATAAACATACAAATATATCAAATGAAAGAATATCGTTTTATATTTTTTTCTCTGCTTATAAACTCTTAAATATGGGTCTTTAAAAAATGTTTTAGCAAAAAGCTTATTCAATGCAAAGACGCGAACTCATGTGAAGCGATGCAATTGCCGCAAAAATGCGCGCTATTTGTCTTTGCGCAAGTTGAAAATATTCAACTCAAGCGAAAAAATTCAAGGTCACGCAAGTAATCTAGAGCGAGGAACATGATGCTTTGCAATTGTTGTGTTTTGAACAATATTGTATGTATAAATCTGCAATAACTGAACAAATGAATACAGATGTATGGAGGTGAGAGGGTCGGTGAGCACAGATTGAAGCCCTGTCCTCTCTGTTGGATCTCGTATCTGACACCCCCTTAACATTTCCTCAGTATTCTGTGGTCATTTCTGAAGCATTACTGTGGTGAGATGGCACTTGACACGAACACCGCGACCTCTCAGAGTACTTGAATGATGTTATATCTATTCATGTCCTACGCCACCATACCTGCTTTCTCTCTTAACGTTATTGCAGGTCGGCCTTTGCTGTTCGATGAGGACATTGCTTTGTGATAATGTCAGGGACACCCCATCGATTTGACCTTGCCATATTGAACATTCAATCAGTTTCCTTGCTAATAAAGTAATGAGAGAATCGAAAGGTTTCTCACATTTAGCCGCTCTCCATGTACCTATCCAGAGCTGGTTCGCTGTGACCGTTGTAGTTATATGCATAAAAAATCACTCGCTCATAAGAATGGGTAGGTGGATGGCCCTTGAATTATAAGCTGTTGTGGTTATTAAATGCTAAATGTAGCATGTCCACGAACATGTCGTTTTATTCATAAAATTCTGTACACATGACCACACACACCTTCAACAGGTCATTACAGGCATTATTCATATTCATGTGGACTAATGTGATCCCCTCACATGATTTTCTCAGACCATGAACATTGAAATGGTAGTCTTACCGGTTTACCGAAACCTCCTCCTTGATTTTAAACGTTATGAGACGTGCAATAGTGGGTTTTGACACAGTAATAAAATGGCAAATTGTGTGTCAAGGCGTAACAATGGTCGACCCTTTGCAAGCTCAGAAGAAACTGTGAGAATTAACATTGTAATGGTTGCATGTTCATGATCTAGCAATTAAACCATCAAAGGTACTGGATGGTGTGACATGGTAATACCATGCTGCATTGATAGTGTTGGCACACATTCATATATCATGGTGTGTTTTAAAGAAAGTCATGGTACATGTCAAACAAACCTGGTACTATAATGTTGATACCGTGTCTACAAAAACATTGCAATACCAGTTAAGCATAATTTATACTTCTCTGTCTGACCTATGCCATACACTATAGGCTACATGTCAGTTTTCATTTATAATTCTGCGCTGTTATCCGCACTGACAAAGCTAGTTGGCAGTAGTGGCATTTCCATCATAACATGAAACAAATCTTTTCAATATTGGCAAAAGATGAAAAACAAACAAATGGGAATTAGGTGCGTTTCCATCAAGTTGTTTGAGCGAATGACGGTGGTATTGAAAACCTAGTAAGCAACAGTAAATAAAACAAGGCCCGCTTAGAAAATAAAGGCAGGACTGCATTTAGTTATGTTTGAGCAAGTTATAAATTTAGTAGCAGTGCAACTTGTCATTGCCAAACTGAATGCAGGCACTAGCAGCAAGGGCATTGCGGTGACATCAAGCCCCATAGCCTATATAACGAAAACAGCTAGACCAGTGTTACTTATTGCACGGCTCGCGAGTTGCGTACGGCTCGGCAAGCATTCATTTGTGGCTCGCTCGGCAGTAAATAATACGGTGATTATGCAGGCATACGCTTTTTCTGTCTTTTAAAAGAAAATAATTAAAAGAAAGGTTGCCCCCTAGTGGTTCGGATGGCACTGTATAATAACAATGCTTAGCATTAAAATCCAGTTTTTTGTCATTAAGGGAAATCATCTTTTCTCAGTTACAAATTTAACTGGTAAGTAATAAAGAATTTGCCCTTGTTTTTATTGCATTGCAGCAGATCATGTTATTTATGACTGGATGTAGCTTTTGATATTTTCTGTTATAAGCTGTTGACTTTGACCTATCAGTGTGGATCTCATGAAAAAATTGTGAAGACCACTGAGCTAGACCTCATTGGTCTCGTGGGTTTAATGTTCACGATGTCAGAATTTATTTGGCAAATGCGTTTCCATCTCCCATTATTCGCATTTACTCTTTCAAAAACCACCTCACGTAAGTGTAAAAACTTTTTTTGTGAATTAAATTTTTTTTATATTTGTCATTTCCATCACTCGTTTCTTATGCGATACTTTACAATGCACATAAAATCGAGGTGATAGAAACCCAACTTGTGTCTACGGGAATATTACTGGTGTAACGTGCAGTTTTAAGAAGTAGCTTGTTGTGTATGTTGTTGGAGAAGCATCTGCAGTGATGTTAATAAATAGACAATGACTTTTGTTACAGCCCAAGTTGTTAAATATCGTTAATTACCATTGCAGACAGCAGATGACTCTGGGCCAGAGCCACACCGGATCTGCTGACTTTGCCCCATAGTCTACTGTCTGGGATGTTTTTTTATGGTCAGCGGAAAAGTGTACGATTAAATGCGCCGCTATATATGGCAGACTTTTTTGACCTAATGGAGGGGTTCAAGCGGACCAATCACAGCGCTTGTGTCCACATAGAATTGACATGTTGTTACATTTTTGGGGAGTTGTAGGCATAGGGTGTGCATCTTTGCATAGGCTGCACCATAAACTTGACGCAGAAGTATAAATTAGGCTTTAGGATGTTGTTTTATTACTTTGTTTTGCACTTAGTTATGTGCAGTTTTTAAAAAAAAATACAGTTTAATGTCTTGAGACTGGAAGGATTGCATTCCTACGGCTTAAATGATTATCACATTAGCTAAACCTATTAAAAGTCTACATTGCATCCAAATAATATTCATTTAAAGATTAAATGAGGGAAATGAACTCAAAATGAGGGTTAGCGAGTATGTGGAATTCGAGGCATCTGTCGTAAACTGCTGAATTGTGGGATTTTCAAAGGCTTGGAGTATTATTTGTAAGAAACGAATGATGGTAGATGAGTTTTTTTCCTATCGTCAGGGGAGCCGGCTCAGTTCAACAGGGTGGGTCATTAACATCCATGCATACTAACAGTTACGTGAATTATGCTGATTAGTCACAATCGAACACCACAATCGGAAAATAAATACATAAACACATTAAAATCTCTTTAGGAAACACACAAATCACAGACAGAGCTTCATTTCCTGATGCAGGTAATACTGCAGTAGTCAACATTGTGTATATTTTTTTGTTTTATGTTTATTTCAGATTTTCTCCATGCTGAGAAATAAAACTGAGAAGAAAAGCGCTCATGCAGGTAGATGATAGCTTTCAGTCTATAAACCTAATCTCTATTCGAGTCTTTTCGAGTTTCCAACAGAGAGAGGTTTATGTTGTTATGCAACTTAGCATGCATTATAATTTCGTCCTCGCCTCTAGTATAGGTCAGTGAGATTGCTGTAATTGATTGGGTTATGAATGGATCATATTTGCTTCTAATAGCTGGATTTCAATGTCAAACATCGCAGCTTTCCCCATTGAGAATAACCTTGATATGCTCTTCCTTTAAATCTTATCACATTCCATACGGCAAACAAAATATATTTTTAAATTATATAAATATTTGTAAAAAAATTTCAAAAATATATTTGCTAGGGCTGTCAAAAGATTAATTGCAATTAATCGCATACAAAATAAAAGTTTTTTTGCATAATTAATGTGTGTAATTCTATATATAGAGAAAGATTTTGATTTATTTTATTTTATAAATATAAATAAAAATATACTTTTATCTAAAATTCATACATGTATGTGTGTATTTATATATACATAATATATACACACAGTACACACACACACACACACACACATATTATGCAAACACAAAAACACTTTTATTTTGTATGTAATTAATTGTGATTAATCTTTTGATGGCCCTAATTTTTGCTGAAATATATTTTGGAATATGTTTACAAAAATATTTTTCACAGATACATATTGGCCATTTTTGTATATTTTTAAATATATTTTAAAATAAATCAATTTTAAAGAATTAAAAATATATTCAAATCCAATGAATAATATTCATGTCACATTGGAAGAAAAACTTTATCTTTCGAACCTGTAAACGTAACCTGTTTAAAAAGGTTCAAATTAAATATATTTTCAACTTAAAAAATTTACTTTATAAAATGTACTTGTATTAAGCTTTTATTTAATGCAAAATAATACACTTTTTGTCATATGAAATGTAAAATGAGAAATGTATTTGTTTGTCCTTGAAATCCATGTTGAAATATATTAATATGAAAGTTAAAACTAAATATATTTCCAAATTTTTGACCAGAAAAATCCTGTATGGGATTTCACACGCTCTTCCTGTTGCCGTGACACACTTGGCATCGGTGGACAAATATAATGGTGATCAAGTGTTATTTTCGTTACGAATCTGACAATTTCAGCCCGGTTGTGTGGAGAGAGTGTTTTCTTCTTTGACACAACGTGAGCTCAGAGTTTTATCTCTGATTGATCTGCTGTGAGTCAGTGAAGCAAGAGACCATTCTGTGGCTTTATAAGACAAGATAAAAGACTTTTATCATCTCTTTCTCTCTCTTCTTTCTCAGCAAGAAGTTCTGTATGACTGGCAGAAGAACATCCTTCATTATCAGTTCAACGACTGTGCACCTGATCAGGGGCGTAGCAGGGAATCTTGGGCCCTATGCAAAGACGGTGTGTGGGGGACCCGATCCACACCAAACATCACAGCTTTACTAATATTAGTGTATGATACACTCTTATTGAGAATAATTACTGATATCATTTTTAAACTAGCATTATTAAATAAGTTGTATGCAATGCATAGTACAACATAAATTAATATTTGCATTTCAGTATATTTAGAGATATAAAGGTGCCCACCTCTGTATCCCCTTGGACATAACCATTTCATTAGAATTGTGTTTTCTTAACAGTAACAGAGAGTCACCCGTGCACCTGATTCCGTTAAGACCTTTGTAGAAGAAAACATGGGTTGATGCGATAATCTCTCTGTCTGCTTTAGACACGCTTGAACAGTGAACATGTCTGATAGGAGTTTGAATGAATGCCCTGGTTTGCAAATGTGTGCAGCGAGGGATAAAAAATGGACGAAGATTGGATAAAACAGATTCATGGGAAGGTCGGGAGAAAGCATAGACAGAATTATTGATGAGGGAGGCGGGGGTCTCGTATGAAGCCTTTGTATAAAGCATTCACAAAAGCCTTTCAAGAGAATCTTGGTTGTGAAATTTCACCTATGGTGCTGTTGCTCTCGGCTGTTGTAAGGGAGGGGAAGATCATGCGCTCGGTTTGGCCTGCACATGTCAAACGTGACCGTTTTGTCGCTTACATGAGGATTTATGTTTCATGTGGACCTTTTTGTAGGAAATCACAATGTGACCATTCAGAACTAAAGTATGCGTAAACAAAAGTTTACTCGACACTCGATCTCTGGTCTTGACTCAGACTCGACACTCGATCTCTGGTCTTGATTGGGACTCGACAGTCAATCTCTGGTCTTGACAGGGACTCGACACTCAATCTCTGGCCTTGACTCAGACTCGACACTCAGTCTCTGGTCTTGACAGGGACTCGACACTCAATCTCTGGTCTTAACTCATCCCAACACTCGGTCTCTGGTCTTGACTCAGACTCGACACTCAGTCTCTTATCTTGACTCGAACACGACCCTCGATCTCTGGTCTTGACTCAGACTCGACACTCAATCTCTGGTCTTAACTCAGACTCAACCCTCGATCTCTGGTCTTGACTCAGACTCAACACTCAGTATCTTGTCTAGACTTGGACGCAACACTCGATCTCTAGTCTTAACTCAGACTCAACACTCAATCTCTGGTCTTGTCTCAGACTCGACACTCAGTCTCTTGTCTTGACTCGGACTCGACACTCGATCTCTGGTCTTAACTCAGACCCCACAATCGGTCTCTGATCTTGACTCAGTCTCGACACTCAGTCTCTTATCTTGACTCAGACTCGACCCTCGATCTCTGGTCTTGACTCAGACTCGACACTCAATCTCTTATCTTGACTCGGACTCGACCCTCGATCTCTGGTCTTGACTCAGACTCGACACTCAATCCCTGGTCTTGATTGGGACTCAACACTGGGTCTCTGGTCTTGACTAAGACTCGAGACTCAGTCTCTTATCTTGACTCGGACTCGACCCTCGATCTCTGGTCTTGACTCAGACTAAACACTCAGTATCTTGTCTAGACTTGGACGCAACACTCGATCTCTAGTCTTAACTCAGACTCGACACTCAGTCTCTTGTCTAGACTTGGACTCCACACTCAATCTCTTGTCTAGACTCGGCCTCAACACTCGATCTCTTGTCTAGACTCAGACTCGACACTCGATCTCTGGTCTTGACTCAGACTCGACACTCGATCTCTGGTCTTGACTCAGACTCGACACTCGATCTCTGGTCTTGACTCAGACTCGGCACTTGATCTCTGGTCTTGACTCAGACTCGACACTTGATCTCTGGTATTGACTCAGACTTGATACTCGATCTCTGGTCTTGACTTGGACTTGACACTCGATCTCTTGTCTAGACTCAGACTCAACACTCGATCTCTGGTCTTGACTTGGACTTGACACACGTTCATTGATGTTGACTCGGACTTGACACTCAATCCCTGGTCTTGGCTCGAACTCAACCCGCAGGCTCTGGTCTTGACTCGGACTCGACAGTCGATCTATTGTCTAGACTTGTACTTGACACTCGATCTCTGGTCTTGACTCAGACTCAAGTTGGACTTGAGTGTGTAGGGGGCTATTTTGGACACAGCTACTGTATCACATGCTTAAGACAAGAAAATATCTGCCACTGTGGTAAGAAATTTGTTTAGTTGAAACGTACTAATTGAAACTTGAAGTTTATATTAATGACCCGACTGACATTTTGTTGTTTTACTCATAAACTCACTTGATTTATATATTTTTAATACTTAATATCTTCATCAAGATGTTTTTAGTGAATATAAAAGTCTACTTTATGAAAGCAGGAAAAGTAGATCATGCGAGGACAGGTTTATGAATGCATCTATTAACAGCATGACACTGATGTTTGAGTTTTTCAAACAAGGTCATGATGTACGAACACCTCAGGATAATGAAGCAAAGACAGTTTCAATGCATTTCCCCTGCATGTGATTGTGAAAGAGTCCATACAGGCTTGGTTAAATGAAAGCGTTGAAACAGTCGTGTCATTAAATCTTTTAATATTCTAATGAGCGCTGTGTTTGTTTCATCTCCAGTCGCTCCAGAGCGTCAATGAACAATAGTCGTCTTAATGTTTTTTGATCTTGCTGTTTCTATCTGTCAATCCACCCGTCTTCTCATTTTACATAATAGTTATGTTTCAAAACATAGCAAGCTGCCTGCTGCCTGCAGTACATAAGCGGATGCCTTCTAAGATAGCATCCTAAACTTTAGGGATCTCATAATCTCTCTCTTTCTGTGTGTCTCACTGGGATTTATCCTTTGTCATCAGTTGAAATGTGCATGTTTACCTTCAGACGTTGGGTGCGTTTGATGACCTGTATCCTACTCAGGATGATTGTTATTACATTGGACCAGATGCTTAAAGTTTCTTGCAGTGTTTGTGACTGTGTGTGCTTAGTTTAATGACAAAGCAATGAGCTCAATCTGACCGAAACCTACCTTTGGTGTTATTCAGGGACAAACACTACAGCTTGTTAAGCATTTAATTTTAAAGTCCTTGACACTGATGGTGAATCTGTCCTACTTGACTCTTCAAAGATCCTCAGTGCAGTTCAGGCAGAGTCTCTTTAGGGAAGTCACATCACTTTTGCGGCCATGTTTGCAGTTATTTCAGTCATGCAAGACTAAAAGCCTGTCTTCTTGAATGGGAAAAGAAAGATATCTCTAAAATCACGTGCTGAAATCACAAGATATTTCTGACCAGCAATCAAACCTGATTTTAGTTGTACCATAACTTTTGTATCATAGCGTTTCTTAAACTCAAATTGCACTCAAAACAGCTTTATTTTGTTGCTTCAGTAGCCCTGTGGTTAGTGCATCGACATATAGCACAAGTGTGCTCATGGCAACCCGAGTTTGATTTCCATCTCTGGTGTCCTTTGATTCCACACCCCTATCCCCACCCAACTCTTTCCTGTCTACTCTCCACTATTCTGTCTAAATAAAATCATAAAAGCCCCAAAAACATAACTTTAAAAAACACCTTTATTCGAAGTTGTTTCATCTGAGAATATGCACAGGTTGTACAGAGCCCCTCCCCTAGAGAATCATCAGTCATTATCGGTTGATGATTGGTTCTTTTAACTTGAAGGTGGAGCTTCCGTGACCATATTGAGCATTACATTGAACCCTGCTATAGTGGAACAATCATATTATATATCTTTGGTTCAGGCAGGGGTGTAATTTTTAAGGTAAAAAGAGCCTCACAGTTTCAAGCATTAATTTCACTATGATTTCAATCATTGACATGACATTACTCAATATTAGTCAATATTAAACATATCAAGTTTATATTTTCACAAAATGTTCTTTACATTATGTATGATTTTGTGTAGAAAACAGTAAACCACAAATCAATCTTATACAGAGTTTAGTACCATATTCTTCTTGGCAGAATTTATTATTATAATTAACTTAATTATTTCCTGTATTTTGTAGCACCATAGTCCCTAAACGCATGCAGATGCAGGAAATGGGATTCAAGGCAAAAACATTTCCCCCATTTTATCCCCCCCCCCCACTTCTCAAACCAAAGTTATACCCTTGGGTTCAGGTGTGGGGTTTGTGAAGGTCTGTTACACTAAGTAATGTCAATGCATTTTTATGGGCATCGATTTGTCCACAGGAGCACATCATGGCATAAAAAGACACGCAAACATAATGCTGTATCATTACACTTAGGCCGTGTCCACATGGACATGAGTATTTTTATAATCGTGACCTTTTTACGCAGTTCGGCGGTTCATCCACACAAAAACACAGATTCATGTTACTGAAACCGAACATTTTTGAAAACGCCCGCCAGGGTGAGGTTTTTCAGAAACGCCGGTTGCAGTGTTGTCGTGTAGACAGCACAACCAGGGATTTTTAGGCTTTTGATTGGCCAACGTGGCTTTACGATTAGGGTCATATCACCGCCTGCTGGTGTGGCATGCTCTTGACAGCACGTGATCACATGTTTGTGCGTGTTCATGTAGGCGGAGATTTCTTTTAAACCGAGCGTGTGTGGAGGGGATTTTTTTTAAACCGCAGGAGGAAAAACTCTAGTTATTAAAATACCCGTGTCCATGTGGACTAGGCCTTAGTCTAAATTTACACACAACAACACGTGTGCAAAGTTTATAAAGATATTAAAATAAATATTAATAACAGATAACAACTGTAGTCAATGTATGCTTTATTACCTGTTAGCCTTTTAATTTTTTGTATATATTTGAACAAAACCCAGATTCCCTAATAAACTCTGTTTGCATTTTTGCCAAATTATTTTCTCTAATAAATAGCTTAAAAGTATCCATTTTATGCCACACCACATATATTGATGGTTTAATTTACATTTACGCATTTGTCAGATGCTTTTATCCATGCAATGCACAGTATACATTTTATTTCAGCATGTGTGGGTCCCTGGGTCCGAACCCATGACCTTTTAGTCAGCTAATGCGAAACTTTACCACTAAGCAATACCGTAGCACAATCTAACAGCACAGTCTAACCTGAAGCATTAAAAGTAAATATTGTACAAATTCCCCCCGGACACACACTATGTGTTTGTGTGTGTGTACAGCCGCTACAGGTCATCTAGGTTAATAGGGATGCTGTCATACGTAACAGCACTAGACAGTGAGCGGCGAGGAAATGACAAACACAGAGAGTAAATTAGTCCTTCCTGTTCCCTCTAGTTCACTTCACACACACAAAACACACACACGCACACACACACAGGCATATACACACACACCTGGCTGACACAGAACAAGGTCAATGTGTTTTTGTTTTTTTGCTGTGATGCTGGGCGGAGAATATTCGAATGCGACACGTCTACAAACACGTTTCAGAAAATTACAGCCTTCGTGCGCGGATTTGGATTAACAGCCAGTGGCCGACATTCATCATGTACACAAATCTAATTATGAGGGTAATTGCCTACAAGGGACTTTATTGGTCCTTTATAATGAGTCTATTGTCTGTTGTTGAAGAGGATCACAAAGCTTTCTATTGAACGCTTCTGTAGCTCGTGCGAGCGTTAATATGGATATTTTTCATGGTTTGGAGTGACTTGGTCAATGCGTCAACCACAGGACAAAGACAAAAGACATTTAAATCATCGCATATTTGCCGTCTCCTCGTCTCTCTCACTGGTGAAGTTAATTACAGGCATTTAATTGGTGAAGTCGACTCTCTGCCGCCTGTAATTACGGCTCAGTCTATGGGGGTTTCATCACGTTGGGCCCTTTTGAGTTTATATTCTCATCTCTGTAATTCAATTAGATCCTTCACTTATCGTACAAAAAGTCAGAACTGATTAAGAGCGCCTATAAAGTACATTATGTTTTTGTGTTATCTTGCAAATATATTCATGTGCTTGCCTTTTTTTAAGAAGAGATTGTCTCATAGGAAAAGTGCAGCTTTGGGATTGAATAATGAATGATGAATTTGGGCACATGTTGAAGCCTGTACTAAAATGTATTATATCGGTTTGAAATTTGCATAATGACAAAAAATCTGCTTGGCATGCTGCATGGTGATGGTGTCCAACCAACACACACATCAAAAATGGAAATTTATTCCAATCCCAGTTTATTAATAGTAAACTTTATATAGTAAGCTGTTTGGTGCTGATGCATCTGTTAAACGCTGATATAATGCGTGATGATGACGTCTTGGCATACCAGTTTTACACCCAACGACAGATCGTCTTCTCATTGCCAGTGACAGGGTTGGTTTGTCATACGCTGGCCTGCTTTAACAAGATGACAGAAGGTGTGTGCGTGTGCTGGAAGAAGACTAAAATCATGCCAGGACTGTGTGTTCTGGAGACTGCATGTGCACATTACGTACACGCTGCTTTGTGACAACGATTTGTGGAGTATCAGCATGTAAGATTGGTTATCGATGTCATTTGATAATAGAGTTGGGAATCTAGACCACAAAACGTGATCTTGTCGCCTCAGCCTGAATACAGAACGCTGAGTTTTAGCATCAGGTTAAAAGTTTGAGGATGTTAAGGCTTCGTGATGAGAAAAGCCTGAGGTTGAATGTGGGAAAGCACTTTCACACCAACTCGGAGATCGAAGGCTTGGTCTGCGCTGTATGGTTCTCTACTGCCCCCTAGTGTTGTAAAGAAAATCCAATGAAGAATTGTGTTTGTGTTGCATTGCACTTTTGTAAGAGCTTTGGATAAAAGTATCTACTAAATGCCTAAATGTAAACCAGCACTTGAGAAATAAAACATCTCTCTTTTTCTGTTACAGATATGGAGACATGGTTCCTAAGACCATCATGGGAAAGATATTTGGCTCTATCTGTTCGCTGAGTGGCGTGCTGGTGATCGCTCTTCCCGTGCCCGTCATCGTGTCCAATTTCAGCCGGATCTACCACCAGAGTCAACGTGCAGAAAAGCGGCGGGCTCAAAAGGTACCCTACATAGGGGCGTTGCATGGAATCTTGGGCCCTATGCAAAGACGGTGTGTGGGGGCTAGGCATGGGCCGGTATAAGATTCTGGCGGTATGATAACCTTTAGCAAAAATACCACGGTTTCACTGTGTTACGGTTTTGCCATTGCAACACTAAAATGTGTTATTTTTTAAATGCCAGGTAAAAATAAAGCCTTTAAATTATAATATGCTTTCAAAAAATATATAATATCTTTGTAATGTATATTAAATGTAAACATCAAATCAATCACATGACTTAATGATTTAATGAATTTTGTATAAACACAGCTCATACCTTGGAGACGGTATCACAGAATATTTCAGTGGTTTTGAAACCTTGACTGTTTAAAACCTCGGTATACCTTGAAGCCGGTAATCGGCCCATGCCTAGTGGGGGCCCTCCACACCAATCATCACAGCTTTTAAAACATTAGTCTATGTGCAGGTAGCTCATTGCTGGCAAATTATTTAAACCAGCAATGTTAAATAAGTTGTATACGATGCATAACAACATAAATTTATATTTGCATCCATAATTCAGTACTTTAAGTAATATTTAGGGATATAAGGGGCACCTCAGTTTTCCCTTACTCGGCAAAAATTGACTTATTTAGTATTTTTGTCTTGTTTTCAGTACAGTACATATATCAAACAATTTCGAAATCAAGATCTATTTTCTTGATGAGCAAAATGACATAAGAAAATAAGTCTATTGTTTAGACAAAAGACTAAATTTAAGTGAATTTGCGCTTAAAAACAAGCAAAATAATCTGCCAATGCACTGCAAGAAATGATTTTCAAGAAAAAAAATCTTTGTATTTTTGTCTTGTTTTCAGTAAAAATATCTAAACATTCTTAAATTAAGATGCTTTTTCTTGATGAGCAAAACGACCCAAAAAAATAAGTCTAGTTTTTAGACCAAAAATGTCACATTTAAGTGATTTTGAAAAAAAATGGGGTAAGCAAAAAATCTAGAATTTTTCTTGAATTAAGTGTTTAAGAAAAAATTTCAAGAATTTTTTGCTCATCCCATTGGCAGACTTTTGCTTGTTTTATGCACAAAATCACTTAAATTTGATATTTTTGGTCTAAAAACTTTTATTTTTATTTTATTTGTATTTTTAAGACTTATTTTCTTGGTTTTTATATATTTTTCCTGAAAACAAGACAAAAATACTAAGAACATTTTTTTTGAACTTTTTTTCTTGAACACTTAATTTAAGAAAAATTCAAGAAACATTTTCTTACCCCATTGGCAGATTTATATATATATATATATATATATTGATGATAAATATATTTTTTACTAAACTTCTTTTTCAAGAAATAACATCTTGATTTAAGAATTTTAAGATATTTGTACTGGAAACAAGACAAAAATACTAAGTAATAAAGTCAATTTTTGCAGTGTAGACATTGGAAACGAGTTACAGTATTTCTTCAATGTAAAGAAATGCAGATTAGCGTGCAATAAGAATTTATTTACACAACACAATAGCGGCATATTAACTAATTTTGTTCTCACCTGCTCGGTTTGAAAGACATTTGTGTTTTTTGCTATCCTGATATATTATTATTTTTTTTGCACATTATGTGCAGCAGGATCGCAACTTTTGAAATCAACACATTAAAATCACTTTGCATCTTTCTGCTGCTTTACAGCCAATCAGCGCTTTGCATCGTTCCTCGACAACTAATCAAATCATGCATGTCGCGTGCATGCTATGCTGAGGGGAGGCATTAACAGACGTGTCAAACATGCGCAGCACAGAAACGCAGTATTATTGTCCGATAATAAGCATAACTTCAAGATCTTGTAGGGCCGCTTACATCCAGGGCTCTATGTACTCAGCTACCCTTTTCCCCCCTGGCCCTACGGCCTCTGATCTTGCAGAGCTTTATAGAGCTGAGGTCAAATCTAGATACCATATGGAAATTCTGGCAGATTTGTATGTGACAAAGAGAATGACCATGTGTACACAAACAAAACACAGAAGATGATGGTGGGACAGGGTTGAACACGACTCGACAAAAAACTTGTGACCCAGATGTCTGCATGCTGTATTTGCACATCCGTCTCAGTGGACTGTTCATTTTGAGTGCATGCACAGATCTCATTCGTGACTTCAAGACAGCAGCAATAGAAAAACAGACATGCATAAGTTAGAAAGATAGGCGATACTTTGAGGAAGACAGATTTGAAGAGAGAAAATTGCCTTTTTTGAGTGACATTACTTTCTGTATGTATAGAGGAAACAGGCGTCACTCCATATTTAGATGCAATGTTTACACAGCCAATAAAACCAAAGATGCTTTGACTGTTCTCACATTAAAAGCCATTAAATGAGCCACTACTCTTATTTTAGCTCTCGAGTCCTGCCGATCCATGGGGACAGAAGAGTTTAGATATCTCAATCCCCTTCTGAGTACACATACACAAATAAGCAGCACAGCCAGTCCACCCAAGAACAACAATCTGTTTTCTCAGTTAAATGGAGAAAGTGAGACTCAACTCTGAAATTAATACTGAACTTTAAAGTCGTTGTGAAACTGAAGTAGCTATTAATAGTCTTATTTCCCCTGTGGTGACGTATATTCTAGTGAAACGGCTTTTAAAATGAGAAAATGTAGGGCTTGACCTCTAATTCGTCCATTGATAATTGATTGGATCGTTGGTAGTTGGGTCATGTTGCTATTTGCTAATTGCTGTGATTTTTTTCCCATGCCCCGCCCATCTAAAGCGAGATCGTTTCTAGGACGAGATTTGCGTTTTTGATTAAAAATTATGCGGGCACATGCATTTTTTAAAATAATAATAAACTCACAGAGAAGTCGTTTGTAAAAAAAATACCACAATATTACCAAAAAATTACAGTTTTTCATTTAAATTGCGACTTTAAGCAGTCGACACCGATACCACTTCAATTTCATGACTCTAATTTTTCGCATTTTGCAACCCAAAATGCAAACGTCCTTAAGTACAGCAGAAAAACTAGTATCATCACTTTTTAGTTAAAAAGACACTCCACTTTTTTGAAAATATGCTAATTTTCCAGCTTCCCTAGAGTTAAACATTTAAGTTTTTCCGTTTTGGAATCCATTCAGCCGATTTCCGGGTCTGGCGCTAGCACTTTTAGCATAGCTTAGCATAATCCATTGAATCTGATTAGACCATTAGCATCGCGCTAAAAATAACCAAAGAGTTTCAATATTTTTCCTATTTAAAACTTGACTTTTCTGAAGTTACATGGATGCAGGAGCGCAAAGATAATATGCAGCACCTGAAAATAGTCCCCTTAGTATCTTTCAATAGCAGGAGACTATTTTGGGCAGTGCGTAATATCATTGCCGCTCCTGCAGCCATGTTACGGCAGCAAAGTCCTTGATTATTTTGTCAAAATGAGAGTATAGTTCCTTGCCATATCGGCCTAGAAAATCACAACTTTTAATTTTTCGTCGGTCTTAGTACACGATATAACTACAGAAAAGTTTTAAATAGGAAAAATATTGAAACTCTTTGGTTATTTTTAAGCGCGATGCAAATGGTCTCCCGGAGATTGGCTGAATGGATTCCAAAATGGCAAAAATCAATTGTTTAACTCTAGGGGAGCTGGAAAATGAGCCTTTATTCAAAAAAGTGGAGTGTCTCAATCGACTTTGTAAAGAATGTCCAAGATTAACAAACAAACATATTAGACAAACGCATACAAACCTACAATCACACAAACATTGATGACGAGAGGAGAAAGTTTTAGGCTAAACGCCCCGTGTGTTTGTCCACTGAACAGAAAACCAGGATTGCTAGAATTCGTGCGACGAAGAGCGGTGGCGCTAACGCTTATTTGCAGTACAAACGCAATGGGATGCTGGCAAACATGGAGGAGGAGGTAACCGTGGAAACCAAGTCGCCGTGGTCTCTTAATGAAACTTGACATGATGGGCTGGTGCATGTGGACCCCTTTCACCCCCTGACCTTTCACCTCTCCACAAGGGGGCTGGGGTCCAAGCAGGGCTGTCCTCATTCAAATGCTTCTGTGATGTCTCTCTCTCTCTCTCTCTCTCT
Organism: Paramisgurnus dabryanus; assembly: GCF_030506205.2. Taxonomy (NCBI): domain Eukaryota; kingdom Metazoa; phylum Chordata; class Actinopteri; order Cypriniformes; family Cobitidae; genus Paramisgurnus; species Paramisgurnus dabryanus. The sequence goes on from NC_133337.1 coordinate 26,942,898, forward strand.
CTCTCTCTCTCTCTCTCTCTATCTCTCTATCTATCTATCTATCTATCTATCTCTCACTCTGTTCCACCTAGACTGGCACTTCTTCCTCGTATCTGGTCATGAGACAATAATCGTGTGACCTTTTGTCCAATGGCAGTGCACAGCATGCGGCTTGGCCTTGCGGGGGCAACGCCCATCCGGTCCAGTACCAACGGGGCCCCCAGATTTTTACTGCAACCCCTTTCTCCATCTTTCAACTACTTTACTTTTGGGTTTTCTCTCTTTATTGTCTTCTTTACCTTGTACTTATTGTTTTTACCTGCCTTGACAACTACTACTCTGTGCTTCATGCGTTAACATGCATTTTTGAGTGATTTCTTGTGGGGCTGTCCGGACTGGCTTATGCTGTCTCTCTCTCTCGTCTTAACATCATCAGGAGGAATGAGATTGTTTGAGTTGCATGTCATTAATTGGCCAGCATCTACGTGGGGGTGGAGTGGGGGCGGGGCCAACGTGATGCAGAGACTGTGGGACGTGTCGATTGGGTATCTACTATGACCCTGCACTGACACTTACTGAATACTCCCCTAATTTGGTTACTGTGTCACGTTGAGTCCTGCTTCTGGGGTTACAGGGATTTTGGATTGGGTACGGTGGCCCTCTTCATTCAAAAACACCAGATGCTCACTTAAACTATACAAGACCATATACAAGACCAGATCTTTATCTATTTGAGAAGTACACGTAAACAATATTATTTTTAAGTGTTGTCTGTTGCGTTTGAACCAGAAGCCATCCGTCAAGATTGAGGTTTTAAGAGAACGGGATGGGGCGCTGACCCAGAGCCTACTGTTGTTACGATGATCCAAAAATGCCTCAACATTGCCTGAATGTTGTTGGATCATTGTGAGAATTTGGGCCTTGCTGTCAATGCTCTTTTCCTCTCTCGCTCTCATTTTCTTGCTTGCTTTAATCTGATTGGTGGATAATCTGTCAGTCTTTTCTGTGTCTCCTATAAGGCATCAAAACAGGCGGGCCAAGCTCTGGTATGTAAGATCAACCCCACTTTTGAGACCCAGCATCACCATCTTCTGCACTGCTTGGAGAAAACAACGGTGAGAATTTCTTGTTTCGGTCGTCCACTTCATTTTCTGCTATCTTGTCTTAGTTGCTCGCTCTACTTTATCCATTTGACTTGTTAGTACTAGAAGAAATCATTACAGCATTAAAAAGCAATTATCTGCTTTTAGTGATATAAAGATGTCCTGAGAAATGGATGCGAAGCACCTCAGTAAGATTTTTTTCCAATAGAAAGTTCAAGAGTTTTTTAGTGTTGTATTATTCAAATGTCAGTGGTTTGCAGAATTTTTTATTTTGTACAGTATGTCCTGGATGCTCTTATCCATAGCACTGTACCAGGCAGTCAAATCTCATTTTTGCTAAGGGAAACTTAATATGATTGATCAGATACGATCATTGATCAGCAGTGCTTGGCATCAATGACGTCAAACGCCATGTTTATTAATAATAATTTAACAGAAGTATTTATATTTGATAGCAGCAGAGAAACATTGAGAATTTATGTGGACAAGATTTTTATTTTACTTCAACCTTTATCACCAACAAATCCCAACAGCAGCTCCGGGCATCTACTGCACTTCAGTGCTTGTGGGTTTGCAATAAATAAATGAAAATTTTCTCTCAAGAGAAATCACGAATCAGACGCTGGCATGAAACTGACAGCCGCTGTCGTCCTATGCCAACTACACAAGACTGTTTATAGTTAAAATGATGCACAGTGGAGTCCAAAATGAGATTCTAACAGCTTCTGCGTTGCTCTTTACTGTATATAAACAATGAGACATTATACTTTTATGAGTATTTTATCTTTTTCAGTAAAAATAACCCTAAAAATATATTTACATTCATATTCGTAATATTTTATTCGTTAAAAATTTAGTTAAACTTAATTCATTGAAGTTTATTTTTCTTACCCCATTTGCAGATATTTTTCATGCTTTAATTTATGTATTTTTTTAGTTTTTCCCGAAAACAAGACTTAAAATCTTTGACATTTTGCTTATCAAGTTAATGTATCTTGATTTATAACATCTTGTTTTATACTGGGAATGAGTGTTTATTTATTTATTTATTTTTTGCACAACGGCAAAGCAAATGTGAAATTAAGACTAAATGCAAATTACAAATATGTTCATCTTGTTTTATTTTAATTTATAACATAAAGAATAGGGCTGTCAAACGATTAATCGTGATTAATCGCATACAAAATAAAAGTTTGTTTTTGCATTATATAAGTGTCAAGTAAAATTAAATTCTAATTTCTCATTCTAATCGAATGACTTTAGGACTTTTCAAAAAAAGCTCAAGATGTGTTTAGTGCCAAGAGAGGTCAAACTTTATGTACAATGTATGTGTGCACATATATTTACAAACAAATGTACAAATTTATATAAATAAAATGTTTCTTAAATGTATACATGCATGTATGTATTTGTATATACACATGATAATTACACACACACACACATATAATGCAAACACAAACTTTTTTTTGTATGCAATTAATCGCGATTAATCGCTTGACAGCCATTAAATATTTCTTGTAAAAGATCAGAATGAAGTGCCAAAAACCAAATTTTCTTTCTGTTTGTCCTAGAATCATGAGTTTGTAGACGAGCAGACTTATGAGACAAACTTTATGGAAGTTACCATGACGAAGCCACCCATGTCTTGCTCTTCGTCGATGTCTTCGTCTCCGCACGCCCTGTCCTCCTGCTGCTCGCGCAGGAACAAGCGCAAGAGCTTCAACGTTCCCAATTCAAACATGACAGGAGGCCGCAGAGGAAGCATACAGGAGCTCAGCACCATTCAGATCAGAGAGAGACCGCTGAGCAACAGGTGCACACAAACACAAACACACTCTTTAGATTTACGCATGGCCAGCTGTGAGCGTCTATCTCTCTCTACAGGACACTTATCAACAGATGTGTCTTTTAAACCAGCCACCTTTATAAACACAAACATTTATGCAAACATTGACAGGGAAAACATTGCCTGGGTGCAGAGTCCAAGTGGAAGCAGATGCATCATTTTACTGTTGTTTTTTATTGTAAGCAGGGTGTAAGTAGGATGGATTTTGTCAGTAGGTGCGCATTGCTCTGACTCACCCTCCAGTATGTGCATTTAGCTGGCACAGTTGGTGTGGAAAATATTCTGTTTCTGCTTATTTATTTATTTCCAAATTAACAAATTACTCGCAAAATAAAATACACTTATATGTAGTGTGCATAATAAGCATTCTGTATGCATAATATATAGAACTCAGTGCATAGTGTAGCGTATCAATATTACGATTATTACTAGTAGTAGTAGTAGTAATATTACTACTTGCATTAGTGTAATAATCATTAGTAGTAGTAGTAGTAGTAGTAGTGTTATAATTATGATTATTATTATAATTATTATTAGTGTTATTATTATTATTATTATTATTATCATCATGATTATCATTAGTATTATCAGAATCGGTATTAGTGTTATAATTATTATGACTATTATTAGATGATGGTGGTAGTAGTAGTAGTATTGTGATTATTATTAGTAGTATTTTTATTTGTTATTAGATTATTATTATTATTATTATTATTATTATTGTTATTATTAGTAGTAGTAGTAGTAGTAGTAGTGTTATTATTATTATTATTATTGTTATTATTATTATTATTATTATTATTAGTAGTAGTAGTAGTAGTAGTAGTAGTAGTAGTAGTAGTAGTAGTAGTAGTAGTAGTGTTATTATTATTATTATTATTATTATTATTATTATTATTAGTGTTTTAATTATTATTATCATTATTATTAGTGTTATTATTATTATTATTATCATCATCATCATTATCATTAGTATTATCAGTATCAGAATCAGTATTAGTATTAGTGTTATAATTATTATGATTATTATTAGTATGGTGGTAGAAGTAGTAGCAGCAGCAGCAGTAGTAGTATTAGTAGTTTTGTGATTATAAGTAGTAGTATTTTTATTAGTATTAGTATTATGATGATGTTTATTATTATTATTATTATTATTATTAGCAGCAGCAGCAGCAGTAGTAGTAGTAGTAGTAGTAGTAGTAGTTTTGTGATTATTATTATTAGTAGTATTTTTATTAGTATTAGTATTATGATTATTAGTAGTATACGTATGATGATGTTTATTATTATTATTATTATTATTATTACTACTATTTTATTATTATTTAAGTATTATTGGCAGCAGCAGCAGTAGCAGTAGTAGTTATGATTATTATTATTAGTATTTTTATTAGTATTAGTATTATGATTATTAGTAGTATTAGTATGATGATGTTTATTATTATTATTATTATTATTATTACTACTATTTTATTATTATTTTATTATAATTGGCAGCAGCAGCAGTAGCAGTAGCAGTAGCAGTAGCAGTAGCAGTAGCAGTAGCAGTAGTAGTAGTAGTAGTAGTAGTAGTAGTAGTAGTAGTAGTAGTAGTAGTAGTAGCAGCAGCAGTAGTAGTTATGATTATTATTATTAGTATTTTTATTAGTATTATGATTATTAGTAGTATTAGGATTATGATGATAATGATTATTATTATTATTAACAATAACATGCATTGTGTGGAAATCTGCACAGATTTTTGTCAAGTTCTTGACTGCAGATTCCATGTAAGCCTGGAATTGTGCATGTGGAATTGTTCCCATAGTGATTCATGCCGTTGGAATCCTGCAAAGCTCCGGTTGTGGCACTCCCCCCATGCCAGCATACTCTGGGAACACTATCGTGATTCCATACAACAGCTGTGGGAATTTACCCATCAGCTGGCTATCATTCTCACCCTCCTTCTTCCCTCTCTCTTCAATGCAGTCGTTCCAGTCTCAATGCCAAGTTCGAGGAAACGCTACCCCTTAATTCCGAAGAGCAGCCCTACATTACTGCCGCTGTCATCAGCATGCCGACTCCGCCTGGGACCACGCCAGAGGGCGGAGACTCCACCAGCTCGACCGACTTCTTGCGAAGCAACATCGTCAGGGTGTCGGCGCTATAAACTAACCGCAGTGACCATTAGCTGTTTAAAATGGCGAGTGGACACTGGAATGGGATCGATGGAGCCCCCTAGTGTAATGGAGTAGGCATTGCGGCAGGACGGGACTTTTTTTAATCGACTCCTGTCCATGGCTCTGCTGTACTGTTCCGGGATGTCAGCTCCGCATCTAGGCCCATGCGTCATGTGACTCACACCCGGCCCGATAGGCTTTCACTCAACACACAGAGGAAATGATAACCATAATCACCATTGTGGTTATTACAGCTTCTAATATTATATTTTCAGTATTGTGTGTCTTCGAATTTGTTGTCTTAAATTTAATAAGGTCTAAGAGCTATTTGTGAAGAATAAGGAGCGTACCAGCAAATTTTACAGTAATGATATCTCGACAGCTTTTAGACACGTCTACACACCGATACTTTTGATACTAATAAGTAAAGCTGGGCTCTACAAGGGGACGAGGTCAAATACTTTTGTGTGCGTGCGTGTATGATGAAGACCAATCTCTTGCATGTTTTGCATTCATACGTCTTTGTCTTTTTTCCAATTCGGCATGAGCAATAAGGATTGGCTGTCTGGGAGTGCGTGGATGTGTGTGTGTGTGTAACTTGTCAATACTTTGCCTAGTTATACAGTATTGATTTGCAGCTGTCTCGAACTTTGAGCCCCCTGTTAAATAGCAAGGTTTTTCGTTTTCTCTGTAAATGGCTTTTGTGAATCGGCTGCTGCAGATGATAAACAGAAAATCATGTCGTGTTCACTTCTTGCCCGGTCTGATGGAATGTTGATTTTTCCTTTTCTCGAGTACAAAGCAGAGGTGACGGGAAAGGGAAGCAGCCTTTTGTCTTTCAAAATCTGGAGGGTTTTTTGTCTCACTTTGACAGCGGACGTATGCGGACTTGAATACTAGCCATTCCGTTTTATACTCCAATGTTTGCGAGTTAACTGTGAAAAGAAAAACGGTGTACTTATTTATTATGTTTGTTAAATTTCTACTGTGCATGTTGTCGTGAACGCTGAAACACTCCAGAACATTAGCCCGCCCAGAATTACATTTTTTTTATTAAACAAGTGAAAATATAAAAAAGCAAATATTCTCCAGAAGAATGACATCAAGTTGAGATATGGCAACACATCGACCAGTCAGATTCGTTTCAGTAGCTATGTTTCCATCCAAATATCGCATAAATCATTTGCGAATACAGCACAGTTTCTATTCAATCTGAGAGAACGAAACATAACTTCTCTGTAATAGGAGAAGTCTTTTCAGTGTATAATAAAGTACTTGTGCTTCAGAGCACACACACATCATCTTGCTTTCAGAGGCGGATGACTGCTCTATAGAAATGCAATCTTGTAATAAAGATGGTTTTGGAAGATCAACATACCGAAACACGACTGACTTGCTATAACGTTTCAGAATGAGGAAAACAACATTCAGATTGACCCGCTGGTTAGTCCCGTTATGCCGTCTCATCACACCCCAATTACGACTTTTTTTGATGCGCATGGAGGATTTTATTTAGTAAATGTTTTTCATCGCAGTTAACTCTTTTCTCGCCATTGAAGAATTATCTTGTCAATTAAGAGAAAACGCTTCCCTGCCAATCACGAGTTTTTACAGAAATCTATATTTCCGCTATTATCCACTAGGTGTCGCTTGTACCCAACTTCTAAAACACTGAAGCATCCACTGATCCAAAAACAGTAAAAACTCTGTGTATGTTTTGATCATAACTCTGAATCAGATCTCTAACAAAAGTCCTTTTCAAAAATGCAATTATTTAAGTTTTTTGCTCAACATTTGTTAATTTTCAAAAAACTACCCATTTTCAAGAGGTGATAAAAAAGAAAACAAATGAAGATGTGATGAATCTTTTTTTTCTTTCATTTTATATATTGTATGTTTATATTTAAAGGAAAACAATTCTGGAAGGCATTGAACTTTTGTGAAAATCATAAAAAAAATCTGGCACTGGCTGGCAACTTTTTAAAAAACGCTGGTAGGGAAAGAGTTAATGCACATTTCTTCTTGACAGATATACACTCACATAAATGATTATCATGAACACCTGTTTAATTTCTTATTAATGCAATGGTGTATTGGTTTGGGGGATGTTTTCTTGGCACACTTTAGGCCCCTTAGTGCCAATTGGGCATCGTTTAAATGCCACAGCCTACCTGAGCATTGTTTCTGACCATGTCCATCCCTTTATGGCCACCATGTACCCATCCTTTGATGGCTACTTCCAGCAGGATAATGCACCATGTCATAAAGCTCGAAACATTTAAAATTGGTTTCTTGAACATGACAATGAGTTCACTGTACTAAAATGGCCCCCACAGTCACCAGATCTCAACCCAATAGAGCATTTTTGGGATGTGGTGCCCTGAATGTGCATCCCACAAATCTCCATCAACTGCAAGATGCTATCCTATCAATATGGGCCAATATTCAAAAGAATGCTTTCAGCACCTTGTTGAATCCATGCCTCATAGAATTAAGGCAGTTCTAAAGGCGAAAGGGGGTCAAACACAGTATAAGTATGGTGTTCCTAATAATCCTTTAGGTGAATGTAAATTTTTCAGACTCAAATAAAATAATAATATATGCACATTTTGTGAATTTTGGTGTTTCCATCCAGCATTTTTTTATGCAATATTGCAAAATTTGCATAAAAATTGGTGAATGGAAACAGTTAGCATTTAGATTATCCATGTAAATATACTGTAAAAGGTTGAATTTGGGTGTAATTAATAATGAAAATTATGAATAAACACAAAATAATAATCTTAAAACAAGCTTTATTTTTAATAAACAAAATATTATTTTGATTTCCAACTATAATATATGTTCTTTACAGATTCACCCTAAAGCAAAAATCTTTTCACTCAAATAATGAATTGCTCATTGTGTAATGTCAAAAAAATGTTTTTTATGATATTCTTTAAACTGATGTCAGAGCAGTTTAATGTGTTGACGCACACACACGCACACACACATCATCGCCCTCTTGCTCAATGCCTGCACTCATTCCTGCTTTACCATGTGACTTATGCAACAAGATTCTTTTGTAAAGATATGCTTTGTATAAAAGGGGATACCGGGGGATAGAATCTCATAAATGCATATTTTTAAAAACTCAAATGTGTCAATTATATATTATAAATGTATTTCAGTTGTAAAATGCTAAAAAAAGATTAAAGATAAAAAGAAAGAGAGAGTGTTACTTGTGCACCTGTGCTGTAAATTTGTTCTTCTGTGTAGTGAAATTTATTACAGTTTCTTCTTTTTCCTGATTTTCACGGACATTAAATTGGATGTCTCACTGTTTACGTTCTCGGTCAGCCGGACCGTATGTTTAGGTTTGGAGATTTTCTAGTTCTTGTTTCGAGAAGAGGACCGATGGAGTGCATGCGCTCACACACTTCTGCCGTTCTGTCGTCGGCCAGATGACAACCACACATGTTTCTCCTTTACTTTTTTGGCTTTAGGACCAACAAGGGACTTTTTAAAAGACAATCCATGTTTGTGACATGACTAAACGACTACAGGATGAAGACGGTCCTTTGGAGTTTGTTACAACTTGTGTTATGGACATAAAAATATATGAATTATTGAAAAACAATGAAAAAATACAAAGCAGTTGTTTAGTCCGGTGCAGTGTATATGAATAAATAGAAATAATTCATTGTCCTATTAAAATACAAGACTTGCATTGTGATTATTTGCAATGTGTGTTTTTATCAATCTCGATTTTTGAAATCAATTATGACAATGTTACATCTGTACTGTATACTATATGTATGCTGGGGTACTCTTACAAAAATGCTGGGTTATTTTCAACCCAGTGTTGGGTCAAAAATGGACATACACGTTAAATTAATGTTTATATTTGGCCCAACAAAGGGTCAAAATGGGTTTATTACTTTTGACCCAATGCTGGGTTAGAAACAAATGCTTGGTTGTTTCGACCTACACTGCAAAAAATAAAAATGATTTTAATGAAAAGAATTCTTAGTATTTTTGTCTGGTTTTCAGTAAAAATATCTAAAAATTCTTAAATTAAGATGCTTTTTCTTGATGAGGAATATAAGTCTAGTTTTTAGACCAAAAATATCAAATTTAAGTGATTTTGAGCATAAAATCACATACAAAAAAATCTGCCAATGGGGTAAGTAAAAAAATCTTGAAAATTTTTCTTAAACACTAAATTCAAGAAAAATTTGCTTACCCCATTGGCAGATTTTTTTTACTTGTTTTATGCACAAAATCACTTACATTTGATATTTTTGGTCTAAAAACTAGACTTATTTTCTTGGGTTGTTTTGCTCATCAAGAGAAAGCTTCTTAATTTAAGAATTTTTAGATATTTTTACTGAAATCAAGAAAACATACTAAGAATTTATTTTCTTGAAAATATTTTTTTGCAATGTATATACTGCCAATGGGGTCGGCAAATTTTTCTAGATTTTTTTCTTGAATTTAGTGTTTAAGAAAAAATTTCAAGATTTTTTTGCTTACCCCATTGGCAGATTTTTTTGCTTGTTTTAGGAAAATAAGTTTAGTTTTTAGACCAAAAATATAAAATGTAAGTGATTTTGTGCATAAAACAAGCAAAAAAAATCTGCCAATGGGGCAAGTACATTTTTCTTGAATTTTTTGTATTTAGTGTTTAAGAATTTTTTTTAAGATTTTATTGCTTACCCCATTGGCAGACGTTTTTGCTTGTTTTATGCACAAAATCACTTACATTTGATATTTTTGGTCTAAAAACTAGACTTATTTTCTTGGGTTGTTTTGCTCATAAAGAGAAAGCTTCTTAATTTAAGAATTTTTAGATATTTTTACTGAAATCAAGAAAAAATACTAAGAATTTATTTTCTTGAAAATATTTTTTTGCAATGTATATACTGCCAATGGGGTGGGCAAATTTTTCTTGATTTTTTCTTGAATTTAGTGTTTAAGAAAAAATGTCAAGATTTTTTTGCTTAACCTATTGGCAGATTTTTTTGCTTGTTTTATGAAAATAAGTTTAGTTTTTAGACCAAAAATATAAAATTTAGGTGATTTTGTGCATAAAACAAGCAAAAAAAAAGTAATTTAAAAAATAAAAAAAACTTGTATTTAGTGTTTAAGAATTATTTTTTAAGATTTTATTGCTTACCCCATTGGCAGACGTTTTTGCTTGTTTTATGCACAAAATTACTTAAATTTGATAATTTTGGTCTAAAAACTAGACTTATTTTCTTGGATTGCATAGATATTTTTACTGAAAACAAGATAAAAATACTAAGCATTTAAGACATGGACATTTTGAGTCAAAACAACCCAGTTTATATTTAAACAAACCAAAATGCGTTCATTTAAACCCACAGACTGTGGCTTTGTTTATATTTCAACCAACCACACTACAAAAAATGGTTTTCAAGAAAAGTATTTCTTAGTATTTTTGTCTTGTTTTCAGTAAAAATATCACCTAATTTAAGATGCTTTTTCTTGATAAGCAAAACGACCCAAGAAAATAAGTCAAATTTTTAGATCAACGGGGTAAACTAATTTTTCTTGAATTAATCTTGAAATGTTCAAGTTTTTTTTTTTTTTTTGCTTGTTTTATGCACAAATCACTTGACAAAAATACTAAGACATATTTTTCTTGAAAATCAATTTTTGCAATGCATGGGCTGAAACAACTTAATGTTTTTATTTTTCACAGTAACATGAAAAAACTTTCACTATTCTTCCAAGGCCTCGATCTGAAGATTTTACTCGTATTCCCTCGTCGGCACATTTAAACATTAATGTGGTCCACCTGAACCGATCTTAGGCACTTAGTATGATTAAGTTACACATTAGCTTCTTAAATGCAATGACCACTCGTCTCTTTTATCTTACTCTGAAATGGGAAGGGCATCTATTTATTGTCCTCGCACAGAACGAACCCACCGCAGTAGCTGTGATCTCCCTGCAGGCGAGCGATAGCGCTGAACATTAGCATATTTCCCATCAGGCCGATGGTAATTGAGATGTTAGAAGTGGGTTGTAGGAAGAGACGGCTCCGAAAAGAGGCGGAAGGGGGGGATTCACGAGCGCACGAGGGGATGTTGGAGTCGAGCCTCACGCAAGCTGCAGCTGTCTGTTGGTGACCTCGCTATTTTTACGAAGAGGGGAAATGTTAATGGTTTCATTTCCTGACTGGCTTGTTTTACTGTACTCAGCGAAAGGAAAGAGGGAGCGTCTGGATGTCAGTTCCACCCATGGGAAACTTTGTGTCATTAGACGTTTTAAGGTTTGGAGAATAAAGTTGACAAGTAGTTGTAAAGTTACATATCAAATGTTTTGAGGTAAACAAACACATGGATGATGAGATTATAAAGAAGCGAGCAGCTATAAGATCGTCTGTGTCACACATACACAGGAGATGAATAGAGGGGGTGGTGTTTACAAGAAGAGAGGAAACAGTATGTCTTTTGTAAAGCTTGTATGACGGCTATCCTGTGTGCTCGTCTCATTCATAAGTCAGATCCTGCATCAGCAGCGCTCCAGGGAGAAGAGGAAGCTGACAAAAGCTTTTCTAGTCCTCTATGAGTTTCCCGTGGCTATGTTTGAAATACTGCTGTACTGCATCTAATGTGAATTTTCTGTATGTATTCAAGGATCCGTCAAGGCACTTTTATCTATAGCATGGGCCTTCAATGGGGGTCCAGGGCTACTTGGGGGTCTGTGGTGGTATTACCAAATATGGTTTGATAAAATACCGAAATGAAAATTCCGTAAAGAGGAAACTAAGGCCGAAAAGCCAAAAAGAAATAATGCCAAATATTAGTACCATTATGGCTATTACTTTGTTCTAACTTTACTAGGGGTGTGACAGATCACAAAACTTACGGTTCGGATCCCATTACAGTTTTTGTGGCACGGATCGGATTATTTTTCAGATCAGCAAAAAAGGGGTGGGAAAAATCTAACAACAAATAAAGAAATTACAAACATTTATAAAAAAGAACAAAGTTGCACATTAAAAAGTAAGGTCTGAAATTAGCATTAGGTACAGAAATCGAATTAAATTAATCATAATACTGTCTTTGTATAAATTAAATATAATTATTATTATTATTTAGAGCTTTAGAAGTGATTTTCTCTTTGTCTTGGGTTGTTTGATTAACATTAATGACACAGACTTAAGTATGTTAATTGAGGTTACTGTCTCTTTAAGACCAAATAAGCACAGACTGGTTTCTGACTCTAATCTTTACACTGCAAAATTTTTTCAGTAAAAACAACCCAAGAAATAAGTGTAGTTTTTAGACCAAAAATATCAAATTTAAGGGATTTTGTACATAAAACAAAAAAATTAATATTCTTTACTGAAAACAAGACAAAAACACTAATAATTTTTTTTCTTGAAAATCATTTTTTGCAGTGTACATACACTTAAGACATAAACAAATGTTTTTATTAGAAAAAGAATACTGTGGAGATCATTTTGTTTGTATTTGCCCTGTCAAGAACAGAGAGGTTTTATGTTCGTTTGCTTTTTGAAACGCGTCTCTCCGTGTATGCACTACTGAGGGCACTTAAACGCGCAGGCACACAGAGATGGAGGGCAAATTCCAAACTGCGCAGCATAAACTGTCGCTCCACATAAAAATTTTAAGTGTTTTTTCATTGCTCCATTCGCCAAATGTATTTTATTGGCTACGGTATGAGACAAAGTAGCGCAACAGGATAATAAGTGAACAGCGTCCCAATGTCAAGTGAGCTACAGTTCTTATCAGTGCCCAAACCTGCATACACGATATACTGATTCACAACCTCTGGAGCTGGGAAACATCTGATACAGACTCAAACATATGTGTTTACACACACAGAGAGCTACTAAAGGAGCTGCTCTGAGAAACAGCCAATCAGAGCAGAGCTCAACATTATTATTCAAGACCCTTACAAATAAGGTAATAATAAACCATTTCAGTCAAAAGGCAAATCCTAGGGTTGTAAATGGACATGTTAAAATGTCTCTGGATCATATTTGCATGTAATAAACCACAAACCTTCTATGTAGGTATCAGAGAACAATTTAAAAGATTATTACAAGGCATTCTTTCGCACCTTTAATATTTTTGTAATGTAATTATCATAAATATGTAAATCCAATCTTATAAATTTGATAAATACAGTATACTGGGGGTCCTCCTCTCAATCTATTAATGGGTTTATCACTTTATTATACGCTCTTAAAAGTAACGAACCTTTAACATATGTTGCACAAAAGCTTCTTTGTAGTGAAAAGATTACAGACTATTAATATTTTCAAAAGTGAAAAATTATTATGCAGGACGCTAGCATTCTAACTCTGCTTTCTCTCTCTCATTCCATCTCTGTGTGTGTGCTCCTTATTTGCAATGTTTTATTCATTTCTTAACATCTGTTAAAATTCATGAAGCAGGCCTGACCCGAATCCCTACGCTTTACCTCAGCCGGATTCGTTTCCTATGGAGTCCAGGACGATGCCGATGATTCCACCCAGTAGCACTTAAGTGTGACCCCTCAGGAACGCCTCACACTTATAAACCGAGCCTTAAAGAAACTTCCCAGGAGGAGACACTGCTTGAATTGCAGGGTTACGAATATTCCTAGGCGTGAAATTTGCGTAACTGAAATATCATGGATTTCAGTGTTATGACAAAACTTTGGCCACTGGTCAAGAATTTGACCTTGTGAAGATGTTTCTCAGTTAAGATGTCCTACAGAATTAAATTTAGAAAATATTTTGGCACCATTTCTAATTTACACCATTTTCTAATGCAAGAGCAAAACATTGCGACACATAGAAAGTGCAAATCCTACACCCACAGTCACAGCCAATCAGAATGATGTTTTTGATGTTTAATATACACTTTGGACCTATAAGATTTCATTGTAAAAAGGGCTTCCCGACACATCGATGGTTAAAGCAAAATAGTTTTACATGGAAGACAGATATTTTTAATCACTTATTATCACAACTTTTCATCCCATGTGGAAAAAGTGCACTAAAATACACTTTAAGTACGCTTAGTATGTACAAAATTTATCTTCAGTTCTTACATTTACATGTAAGTTCTTACATTTAAGTGTATACTTTTGAGACAACATTTATTTAAATACACTAAAAATCCAGTACCCTATAACTGATATTTTGTATTTCAAGTGCACTAAAGTAGAAATGCATTAAATAAAAATAAAAAAATTAGCAAAAAAATGCACTACAAATCTTTTTTAGTATATTTTTAGTACATTTAAAAATACTTTTAGATTTTTCAGGCCAAACTTAAAGGAGACATTTCACAAGACTTTTTAAGATGTCAAATAAATCATTGATGTCCCCAGAGTACATAAGTGAAGTTTTAGCTCAAAATATCATAAAGATAATTTATTATAACATGTTAAAATTTCCGCTTTGTTGGTTGTAGAAAAAATTTGATGTTTTTGGGTGTGTCCTTTTAAATGAAAATGGGCGATAATGCAGATTAAGGTGCGGTATTTTCCCCTTCTGACATCATAAGGAGAGCCAAATTTCAATAAGCTATTTTTTTCACATGCTTGCAGATAATGGTTTACCAAGTCTAAGTTACTGGGTTGATCTTTTTCACATTTTCAAGATTGATAGTAGGACCCAATTATAGCACTTTAACATGGAAAAAGTCAGATTTTCGTGATATGCTCACTTTAAAACAGTAAGTTGAATTGCTTTGCAAAACCCAGATGTAAAATAATTTACGCTGCATTGTTTTTAGCTACAAATAACATGTTTATGTTTTCATGTTTAATGCCGTTTCATAAGTTTCTTTAACAGCAAATTAAGTTAAGATCTCTCCTAACCCACAGTATGCACTAACTCTAATACTGAATATATACATTTATAGAAAATAGAAAATAAAACCTACTTTTAAGATCTAAAACACTCATCAGCTATGAAAGTCTTTTGCCAATTTTTAATTAATTAATTAATTAAATGTTAAAATAAAAATAAAAATCGCAAAATATGTCCCAAATTAAATGCCAAAATAAAAATGAAAACATTAAATTTAATTATTTCATTTTCAAATGAACTATGAGAGAAAAATCTATCTGTGTAAATGTAGCAATAAATTTGCTAAGTTGGCAACACTGCTTCAAACTCTAACATAAACATAAAATGTGCATATAAGTTGAAAATGAAAACCATTAAATAAAAGAGAACAAACGTTTTGAACATTTTAATTAGATTTTTGTCACTATTATTGCATACACTGAAAAAAATGATTCATTGAATTTAATCAATTTTTTTAAGGTAAGTGGTTGCAATCAATTTATTTAAGCTACATTTAAACAAAAAAGATTAGTTAAGTAAAATAAAATATAAAAATTTTGTTTAAATGTAGCTTAAATAAATTGACTGAAACCACTTACCTTAAAAAAATGATTAAATTCAATGAATAATTTTTTTCAATCTAAGCATTAATAAAATGCCTTTAAAAATGTATTTTTTTCTTTTTTTTTTTACATTTGCCTCGAGATTGTAAATGAAATATCAAATCATTAATTGCATTTTATTTTTCAATTTGGCAGGGAAGATACATTATCATCTTGAAAATAAAATAATTTAATGTTTTAATTTCTATATTAGCATTAAATTTTTAATTTTGGGACATATTTTGCCATTTTATTTAATCATTTATTTAATTCATTTAAAATGGGTCAAAAAACCTTCCATAATTAGCACACCAGTGTGACATAATCCTAAAACTGTGTTGTTAAATTAAGATGTGAACATACATATACAAGCATCTTCAAGAACAAACGCTTGCACTGCATTCTATCAGAAAAAAACATCATCAGAAAACTCATTACGACTCAAGCTTGTGTCCACACATTGTGTCCATGCATTCATACTTGTCTGTGTGTCTCTGTGCACAAGTAATTGCTGTTTCAGTGGTTTGCAGCTTGTTGTTTAATAGTCCATTGAATAGGAAAATTTAAGCAAACATTTAATTTGATTTTCCACTCATAGTTTGTTTGAGATATTACAACCTGAGGTACAAGAACTTACATTTGCAGGCAACATACAGAGGTAAGAAGACAGCACTGCATTTCAAAATTTGACTCAAAATCTGTTTGTAGCTGAACTGGTACAGCATTGCATCAATAATGCAAAGATGATGGTTTCAATCACACAAACACTGATTAAGGAAATGTATATCTTGAATGCACTGTAAGTTGCTTTGGGTAAAAACATTTGCCATATGCATAAATGTAAATGCATGAGTTACTGTCTATTTTATCCCACAATCCTGTGTGTGCAATTTGATCAGTGGTAGAAATAAAAATCCCATCCTAGAGAGTAGTTTGTCCTCATTTTGTGAGTCAATTTTGGCTCAAGATTACCCTTGGTAGTCATTCAAAATTGGCTTGGTTATGTCTAAGCTCAGGTTGTAGATCATTATGTGCCGGTCGGTACCTTCATACACAAAACAATGTCTGTTAAGTCACAGATTGTCTAGTCAGGCAACTGTTTTTGGTTTTGGACAGCCACAGTTTTCTATAGTAATATGTACAGCCAATGAAAAAGTGTCTTCACTCCTTATACAACCAATCTTGTCATCCAGCACGCAAAACTGCTTAATATTCCATGTGTCCATTTTCTGCTCCAATTCCCTGCTGTCTCATCCATTCAGTGTCGTCCTCACAGCATCTTCACAGTGTAATGGCATCTGTCTGATTTGATTGGCTGCTAGGAAAGCTGCTCCATCTCAATCTGGGTGTGTCCATTAGGGGTCGTGTTTGTCCAGGCTTCAGGCACTCGTGGATGGGAGTGATTGGGTTTTAAGGCCTCCTCTCCGGGACTGTGAGGGTCCGGGGTCGCCGGTTCCGGTGGTTTGTGGTCGTAATAAAGAGCCCACAGGAGTGTGACAGTCAGTGTCATGGCTAAAATCTGGGCCACTCCTATAGACACGCCCAAAAACCTTAAAACTTGCAACTGCTTGGTACCCCGGATAAAACTGTAGATCTTGGGACCGCAGCCCTGTTAAACCAACACAATGAGAGGTACTTTATAAGAACCGTGGGAAATAATTTGCCAAAACAAAAAATGAGAATGTAGCAAATTATGGCTGTGATTTTCATAATACAAACTGATGCCTGAAACAAAAGCATTTAAGCTGGAAAGAATGTTGCTCTGTGAAGCTAATAGTTTGGTTTCTATGTTTTAAGTTATGAATTCCGGCAGATGCAGCCTACACAACTGCCAGCGCAACAGCTGCCCGCTAATATGTGAGCAATGTGACACGTTCATCCGCTCGCGTGTTTGCCTGCGTCTGTTGGGTATTTCTCATGCTGAATAGTGGAAAGGCAGGTAAAGTATTTCCCTTTAGTGAGGGATTTATATCAAAGAGAGAGATGCCAAATTTTATGAGAGAGGGAGAGAAAAGAGAAATAGAAAGCAGGCAAACAATAGACGGAGA